>NC_083390.1:16597800-16908600 GCF_031755915.1 Ziziphus jujuba
GGAAGTAAAATTTTATTTCTAGCCGCTTTTGCTAACCAATCAACTACTCCGTTACATTCTCTAGGAATACAAATCACTTTCCAAAAATCAAGTTGATGAGGTAAATCCCTGAATATCTAGAATAATAACTTTAAAAGTCCAAGAAATATTATTTCCACGGATGTTATTGCATTCACAAGCTCATTTGAATCTCCTTGCCTGAAACTGATGAAGGCATATCCTCCAACACATCGCCTGACAGGACCCGTCCCGGAAACCCTCCCAGGACCTCCCGGGTGATCCTGCCTAAAGTCCCACTGAACAATCCCTAGAAAATATCCAATGGAACTTCACCTTAAAACGTAGATAGTCAAACACCAGCATTAACATTAATACCTCAATATATATATATATATATATAAATAAGTCCACAACAGGCCTACTGTAATACAAGCCATAATTACACACATGAGTACCATGGTCTCTACTGAGTCCCATAATTAAAATCAGAGCATTCTAAAAGTATCAACAAAGTCTATGAGTACAAATAAGTAATAAATAAGTCCAGAAGATAACAATAGGTGAAGAAAGGATAAATATAGCTGCTATAGTGGAAGGAAACAAGCGATAAGCTATGCACGAGGTAAACTGCTACTAGCTGCCTAGGCCTAGGGGAACGAATTTAAAACAATAAAACGTGAGATAAAGAAATCTCAATGAGTAGTATAGTATAATAGAAAAATAATGATTTATTTCTGAAAAATCTTTTTCTCAAGACCTCTCATTCCACTCGTTGAAAAGTTTCCCATTTAAAAATCAATTCACAAAATCCAAACTTGTACTCCAATTAATATCATAAAAACCGATGCTCAAAGTGAATGAACGATCATTGTAATATTATGAAATGTCTCAAATCCAGATATAAACATTTGAGCATAAACTATAATAAATACAGTTCCACCAAATAAATATGAAAATGCAGAAATCACCACAATATTTGTAAATCAACAATATATACAAACATATACAATGTACCATACGATGTACCAATATATAAACTGTGGGATACATCCATCTCACGACCCTCAATATATGAATGGTGTCGTGGAAATAATAAATAACCATCAGGACGTACCCAACCTCATGGTCCGTGGCAATAATAAACCGTTGAATGATACCAACCTCACAACACCGTGGCAATAATAATAAACTGTCGGATAAACCCGACCTCACAGTCCATGGTAATAATAGATAACCGTTGGATGAAACCAACCTCACGACACCATGGTAAACCCAGCGCGCTGTAATATAATATAATATAATACTGATCTAAGGTATTAGCGTTACATGGTACATAAATTTAAAAATAACCAATACAGTATACATGAAACAATCTTGTAAGGTTATATATATACTTTTCCAAACAATACTGTATCATAAATCATAATTTAACATTTAAACTTCCACCGCTTAATTATATACTTCAAAACTCTCAAAACATCTTTCATACGAAAACCATAAATACCACAGTGAAATATCTTCACCATAAACCAATTTTAAGCACATAACATTATAAAATATTTGATCATGCTTAAAATTATATGATTTTCAATCTAGTTTTTCAAACCAAATAGTTTTCAAAATGATTTAAAACCTTAATTTAATTACCAAAATATTTAAATACCACAAGTCCATTTATGGACCCATTAAAATTGGAAATCACTTAAAATATTATCAAAAATCATATAAAATGATAACACATATATGTGAAAGCAAATATTTATATATGCATAAAACAACGTTTCAACCAAATGGTATATACGTAAAATATTTAAACCACATATATATTATACTATATACCCCAAACATTTAAAAATGGTATAACTACTCACAGTATTGTAGATGCTCATGCCTGCTCCTCTATAGGATTGCCTCAGGCTCAACTCGAATGCCTGTAATATAATAAAATATTCCTCAGGCTCCAAACAACTAAACCAGAGACACTTGTATAACCCAAATGTCTCAAAATGATTTACAGTACTACAAAATTGCATAAATTGGACACCGGACAGTCCAATTGTACCGCGTGTCCTTAGGACCCGGTACCAAAAATTGAGGATTTTTACTCGAAGCCTAATATTTCGAAATTCAACCACCTAATGGGTCCTAATAATATCCAATTTCACTAATTCAACTCCAATTTTGATTGATTTGACTAATTTTGTCCAAACACAGTCCCCAACTTATCCGAAAATTAACTAATTGATTCAAAAATGGAAAAATTATCAAACGACCTCCAAAATTCACAAACTTTATATTGACGGAAAGTCCAAGAGACAAGGAACTCATCAGTATGCTCACCTTGGTCCAAAGTTTCCTCCGGTGGCCGGAAAACACTGTTGAAGCGTCGACTGAACTTCTCGTTGTCGGTTCTTTCAAACGGTGAGGAATCTGGACAAAATAACCATGGAAATGAGCTCAGAGGGGTCAAAAATAGTGGAAAAGGTGTAAGGATTGGCCTGAAACGGCCAAAAAATGAGAAAATCTAGCGACCCACCTTGCCGACCGTCGCGGATTTCACCAGCCCGACCTGGGCGAGTCCGGCCGCTTCTTGCCGTGAAATTTCACAGTTGAGCTCACCTTCAGGAAGTGGTGGTTGGCCGGAAATGGGCAAAGCGGCGGTGACCTGGTTCGACGGTAAACGGGTTTAAACGACCCAGTTCGGACCCACGGGTCCGAGGAGAGAATTTCTTAGGTTTTGGGGAAGAAATGGGTATTTTGGGCTTTATTTCCTGTTTGACACACTTATCTAGGCTTATATAAAGCCTTGGGTCACTAATAGACAAAAACTGAGGATTGGCTTGAACATTGATTTAAAACTTTTGCTTAAAACTTCTCAGAACCATAACTTTTTATCCGTAACTCAGAATTTGGCGTGTCACCATTCTATGAACTCGTATCGATGAGATCTACACAATGGTACCTCAGTCAAATCAAAAATATTGGCTATTGAAAAAGTTAACTTGAACCCATATCTTATTCACTTGGTAAAATGTGGTCAAACTTGGTCAAACTTAGTCAATGTGGTCAAACTTGTTTAATCATGTATATTTTTTGGTACGGGGTGTTACATTGCCCAGGTGTGGAACATTAATGGTTGCACAATCACCTTTATGAGAGTAAACAAGTACAACTATTATCCTCTTTGAATAGTTTAGTTCGTCGTTGGAGCAATCAATGGCTGGTTCAGCGGCAATATTGGTGTTGTGTACTGTTATGTTTATGAATTAGCATGCAAGTTGTATTTAGTTGTCATTTGTGAGCTGTGATCCAAAGGTAGGTATCACAAACCTAAGGGCTTTGGAGGCTAGGAAACTAAGTGGTGTTAGAAGAGTTCTCTTTGACAGTTCTGCTGATGTACCAAAAAGACATCTAAGAAACTGCTAAATCATCTCAAAATAAAATTAGGACAAGGAAAGAAGCCTACAATGAAGTATTTAAGGGTGCCCCTAAAATAGCTAGCTATGTACCTGATTTCCGAGGGAAGGGCCCCCAAAGGGACCTTTTTCCTTGGAGGTTGAGGTTAGGGGGCAACATTGTGTGATGCCCAAAGCAAATTATGACTGAGGTTGAGGTAGGAGATCTAGTTTGTAGTTTCCCCAGTCTTCCAAAAAGACAAAATGCTTCCATGTTCCATCCATCTCTATTATCTTGAGACATACATAAGAAGAGCCAAGCACTCGATTTTGATACTTGAGTCACAAGGAAACACCTTATGCACACACTGAATCACAAAACCCATAAAATTTCTAGTAACAATACCTAGACTTGCTTCCTATCGATAGGATTGAAAATCAATTAGATTGAATCCCCTCATTGTGAGAGCTCCTTCCATTATATAGAAATGCTAGAGATTTACAAAGAATTTACAAGGCTGATATTCAGGCTGATATCCAGCCATTATATCAACTAAATCAAGGTTACTTTCTAGTTACTAGATCTATCTAAATAAGGAAGTTACAACCATACTAGAAGTTACAGCTATATACTATTAATAAGGAAGGTACAGCTATAAAGAAGTTACAGCTATACTACTAATTACAATATATTTGCACCTGTAATTTTCCTTGATATATACTGTCATCCCCTCTCAAATTGATGCTGATTGATCAAGAAACATCAATTTGCCCACAAGAAACTGATGATGCTGATGTGTCATTGCCTTGATAAATACATTAGCTATCTAGAGAGTAGTGGAAATATGAGGAAGAGAAATAATACAAGTGTCAAAGGCTTCGCGAATATAATGACAACCACCTCCATATGCTTAGTGCGCTCATGGTAAACTGGGTTTGCAGCAATCTGAATAGCACCAGTGTTATCAGCATGGAGTGGAGTTGGATTAGATTGAGTGAAACCAAGCTCGGCTAGAAGTCCACGAAGCCAAACAATCTCTGAACAAGCAGCAGACATAGCACGGTATTCTAATTTGGTTGAAGATTTAGAAACACAAGCTTGCTTCTTACTCTTCCAAGAAATCAAGGAAATGCCAAGAAACATGCACCAGCCCTTGACAAATCGTCTAGTATTTGGACAGCTAGCCTAATTAGCATCACTATAGGCAACAAGAAGAAGAGGAAAGCCAGTTGGAAAGAATAATCCACGGCTAGGTGTTCCACGAAGGTATCAAATGATATGACGAACAGCAGCTAAATGTAAATGACGGGGATGTTGCATGAATTGACTTACTAGATGGATAGCAAAGGAAATATCTGGCCTTGTAATAGTTAAATAGTTCAAGCTGCCCACCAATTGTTAATAGACAATAAGATTAGAAATGAGATCACCCTCCTCACTACGATACTTTGTGTTGACTTCTAGTGGAGTATCCACAGGAAAGGCATCTTGAAGACCAGCTAATTTATGTTGATTAAAAAAAATACCAGAAGAATCAGAATGAACTTCCAAACCCAAGAAGTAAGTAGAAGGACCAAGATCTTTCATATGAAATAAGGCTTGAAGATGTTGTTACAGATGAGCAATTAAGGCAGAATATGTTCCAGTAATTACAATATCATCAACATACATTAAGAGAAGAACAATACTAGTAGATGTCTTGTAAAGAAAAAATGATGAGTCATATTGACTCAGCTTAAATGAAAATTGAAGCAAAGTGGATCAAAATTTATCAAACCAAACTCATGGAGCTTGCTTCAACCTATAGAGCGATCACTTCAACTTACAAACATCCAAAGAAAAGGAAGAAGGCAAGCCAGGTGGTAGAACCATGTAAATTTCCTCTTTGAGATCACAATGAAGAAAAGCATTCTTAACATCCATCTGATGAAGTGGCCAGCCTTGAGAGGTAGCAATTCAAATAACCATACGAACCGTAGTCATTTTGGGAACCAGAGTAAAAGTCTATTCATAATTGATGCCATACACTTGTTTGTTTCCAAGGGAAACCAGCCATGCCTTATAGCGATCTAGAGTACCATTAGAACGAAGCTTAATGGAATAGACCCATTTACAACCAATGGCATTAACATTAGGCACACACTGAACAATATCCCATGTGTGATTGTCCTCAAGAGCTTGAAGCTCTTCTTTCATTGCCTTGTGCCAACAATCATATTTGGCCACTTCTGAATAACATGAAGGAATAGAAACATTGGTCAAAGTAGTATGAAGATATGTGTGAGGAAATCCATATCGATCAGGAGGACAGGTGATTTTGGAAGAGCATCAGACAATAGTATTTGAGAGCTAATTGTCCATAGAAGAAACATTTTGAACAGGCTCAGGTGTCGAGTCAAGCTCAGGAACCTGTAAAGTTGGACGTTGTCATGTATAAACAAATCCAGGCTTGAATCTCTCTGGAGTAGTATTGACCTCATCAAAATTAGGAAGAACAAATGACTCTGGTGAAGACTCAACATGAGTAGAAAAGAAGAATTGATTTCAAAGAAAATAACATGACGAGAAATTCGAAATCTATCAGAACATAGATCATAGCAAACATAACCTTTGTGTGAAACACTATAGCCCATAAAAGCACATTTAACAGATTGAGCAGAAAGTTTATGACACTCATGAGATGGCAAATGGACGAAATAAACACAGCCAAAAGTATGCATGTCAAGATAGTCGGGATACTTATGATAAAGATGATAATAGGGGATGCTTATGATAAAGATGATAATAAGAAAGTTACAGCTATACTACTAATTACAATATATTTATAACTGTAATTTGCCTTGATATATGCTGTCACTTCCTACTCTAGAGAATTGGAAGAACCATCCATATTAATTTTGATTCTTCCTTTAATAGGACGATTCCAAGATCCAATCCTTATAATGGACCTTCATAGACCACCACCATTGTGAATTGTTGCCACCATGTCCTCGACTTGATGAGACTATTAAAACTAACAAGTGTGTGAGCTACAATTAACAATCTCAGGATTAGGCTACACTCCATCATCAAGAAAACTCTTTCCACTGTAACACACCGTCTCTAATGGCAGACTTATTACTCTCTGTTGATATTGTCCACAATTTAGCCACCATACTCAATATGGGCTTCTGATAAACCTGTCACTCTCTATCGATATTGTCCCCAATTTAGCTATCACACTCGGTATGAAATCTTTTGTTCAGAGCTTCCAATGAGATTAACCATCCTAGGATTGCTCTCACTAGAGCAGGCTTAATTTGGAGTTTTTAGAATCCTGAAGCCAACCATTTTGAAAATGCCTCAACCGTTCTGAAAAGGCCTCGATATTATGAGAGTAACTATTATTATATTTGAATCATCCTTTAATCTATACATGAACAATATCTACACCCAAGTGATGTGGAATTGAACACTAGGTAGACTACCAGTGTCCCGTACAATGTCCTACCTGGCACATTTATAGCCGAATACATGCTCTGATACCATTTATAACACCCCATCTGCATTGGTAAACCTGTCATTCTTTGCTATCTTTTTGCTAATATTGTTCCCAATTTAGCCATTGCATTTGATATGAAATTTTTTGTTCAAAGCTTCCCAAGAGGTCACCATCCTATGATTTCTCTCACCTAAGTGCGCTTAACTTTAGTGTTCTTTTGTTACTATTATTACATTTGAATTATCCCCTGATTTACACCCAAGCGATGTGGGATTAGATACCAAGTAGCTTGCCAGTGTCCCATACCCACCCACACTGATTGTCATATCTACTGTGTAGAATCCCCATTAAGATGCTTCCATAAATTTGTTTATATGAGATGAAGAACTATGAATCTCAAAACTCCAATCAAAACGACTCCCAAGCCACACCGCCCTGGTCTAATTGCATCTCCAAAGCATATGATCAATACTTCTTAGCCTACTTGACAAATTGACACACAGCATTCGCAAATATTTTCCAATCAAGTAGATTTTCTTTAACTGGGAGAATATCATGAACCACCATCCACATAAAAGCTTCTTACCTTCGGATTTTCCTTAAACTCCATAAAGAAGTCCGTAAATAACCTGCTTGTACTACATCTGTTTCACCATTTATGCTATTAGAACTTGCTAATTCCATAATCTTGTTATAGCATGATTCAACAGAAAAGATACCACTTTTATCCAGTTTAACTACTTGTAAAAAAATTGCATTGATTCTGTAAGTAGTTGGACAATTAATCTAGTGTTCTGTTTAAGCTTTTGTACCGTTTCTTTATATTTTGCAGATTCGTTTGTACAAATTACAAAATCCAATGTATACATATATACAAATAAATAAAACATGAAGTAACTATATTATTAGATTTATAGTTAAATAAAAATATGTATAAATGATAGATGTGGATATAGAAACTAAAGAAAAACTAAATAAATAAAACCCACATTATCAATCGCTATTATTATTTTTATAATTCCTTTCAATTTTTAGGTAATTAATGTATTCTTCATTTCAAAAAATAATTAAATAATGATGGCATATATATTGCATTTTGATGTAAACCTTCCCCCGCCAGTCTTCACCACTTATAGTGACATTGTTGTCTGCATGTCATGGCCATCGATATAAATAAATGAATGTTGCATAAATATATTATCATTATGTGAACACATGTAATTGGCTTCCCAAAATTTTGTTTCTTTCAATTTGAAATATTAATTTGGTTACTCTTATTGTACAATTATGTAGACATGTCTTGATAGAACGAAGAGGGTCAAGACCCATCATCAATAATCAATTCATCCACGTTTTAATTTACATTTTGCCGTCCTAATTATTAATATAATATATATGTATGCGTGTATGCATTCAAATAAAATCTTTCTACTTTTATTCTTTCAAGTAATACATCTTTATTATTTAGGTGACATGACTTTAAATTTGTAAAAGGTGCATAATATCATATTTTATATAATATTTTCTAGAGTAATTAATTGCATAAGGGAATTGCATTTTGGATTATGTATTTTATATAATCATCAAGCAATATTAAATATAACGTTGATTTCCATAATCATTGGATCATGTATTTTATATGATATGCATTCGAAATGGTATATATGGAAGCCCATTATAACTACCTAAGTTTGTAAATAAATCAATTAAAGACATGAAATAATAACTACCTTCGACCCAAAATATATAAAATATTATAGTATACATAGTATTCACCAGAAAAATACGTAGTATTCTTCTATGTTTCGATATTTTAAGGAAACTGGAATTAACAGGACCACCAAGGACACTTGGTTACCTTGCAAGAACTTCTTGTCTTTCTTTATAAATATAACCATATATACCTCTTTAATCTTTCTATATATAAATAAGCTTCTCAGAAATAGAGGTAGAAAGCTCTTATGAGTTTTTTTATTTTTTATTTTTTTTATTTTTTTATTTTTTGGGTCATGATTCAATAATAATCTAAAATGATTTTATGAGAGAAGTTTAAAGGTTGATATTGAGGAGTTTTTGAACATGGAGATCGGAGGAACCAAAGTTTGTCGACTAACACAGTTGCATTGGTGGGCACTCGGAGCCACCTTGATGGTGTTGCTTCTGTGTGCTTTTATGGTTCAACTCATCATGACTAGCACAATGAAGGCGTCATCGGTTCTCATGTTTCGTTCTTATATTTCTCGACAAGCTGTTAATGATCAACTTGAAAGTGAGTCTCTCTTCTCAACAACAACTCTACCTAGCCCAAAATCACTATGAAAAAAATATTAATCATGATTTTAATTATTTTCTAGGAGTTTATGACAGCAATGGTTATCTGATTGTTTCCCCTAATGGAGGTTTGAATCAAATGCGAGCTGGTGTAAGTAATATATTTTATATAATATGCCAGGGTTTTAGTAAACATTAGTATTCATTTTTTCCATCAATTTGGATCAAAATGATTGATTCATTGATTTCATTTTTCTTATTATTCTTGAAATCTAAACTACAGATATGTGACATGGTGGCCATTGCAATTTATTTGAATCTAACTTTTGTAGTTCCTGAATTGGATAATACCTCCTTTTGGCGTGATAACAGGCAGGTTTATTTTCAAACACATTGTTAACGGCTCGCTTAGTAGCAATTATGTTTTTCTTTTTAATTTTTTGTTTGAGAGATTAATTAAGTACATTATAATGGCAAAAAGAAAAACATTTATCAAAATGAGCTTCACTATATAATTAGTTGGAAATGGTTTTCAAATTAGTGTTTCTAATTTTTTTTTTCTTGCCTTATCATTTATATAAACACAATTTAAGTAATTTTTTTTAAAAGAACCCTCAAAACAACAAAATTAAATCACAAACAACATGGATTTCTACATTTTGGCAGTCAGTTTGGAGATATATTTGATGTGGATTTTTTTATCACATCTTTGAGAGGCCAAGTCCGGATATTGAAGGAACTTCCTCCTATGCAGAAGAGAAGATTGGAGAAAATGAGACAGATAGTTTCTTTTGCACCTATTAGCTGGTCTGACATTTCATTCTATTACTATCAGGTTGGTTGGTTTCCCATTTTTCTTATAGATTTTGTTAGAATTTTGCCTTTTTTTTTTTTTCTTTTTTTTTTTCTGAGATAATTGGTATGAATAACCTTTTTTTTTTTTTTTTTTTTCCTGATTGAATCATATTTTGTTATACAGATGCTTCCTCTGATAAAAAGGTATGGTCTCCTGCATTTCACTCGAACCGATACTAGGCTTGCTAATAACGGTCTTCCTCTAGAACTTCAGCTGCTTCGCTGCCAAGTAAACTACCAAGCACTAAGATTCACAACCCAGATAGAGGAACTGGGAAAGAAGATTGTTAGGCTTCTGAGAAAAAATGGTCCATTCTTGGTTCTTCATCTCAGATATGAAATGGACATGTTAGCATTTACTGGTTGCACTGAAGGTTTCGACAACAGAGAAATTGAAGAGCTGACAAATATGAGGTGAGATATCAATCACATCTTACCAACTTCTATCCAGTATTATAAGTTGTCAATATGTATATACATAGATCAATGTCAAAATTATGTGTATATACACACACAAAACAGGTTCACATGAGCTCAACGCAATGGTTTTACCATCATGAGACTTCCTTTAGCAACCCTTGTATCTTTCCATGGAACGACAATTAAAAATGCGTTAATGGTCTATATGGATCCTTATGAGGTTCACTTTGCCAATACTAGACCCATATAAACCAATAATGTAATTATGAATTTCAGCATTAGAAACAATATAAGGTTGCCTAAAAGAGAAGATCCCAATGACAAAATAATCTGATCGACCTAGTATGAGTTGTGCTTATATCTAATATAAGTTATCAATATGTATGCATCAGATATGCATACACATGGTGGAAAGAAAAGGAAATAGATTCTGAGAAGAGAAGAAAAGATGGAGGGTGCCCTTTAACTCCAGAGGAAACTGCATATGCATTGAGGGCATTGGGTATAGATCCTACCAAACAGATTTATATTGCTGCTGGTGATATATATGGGGGAGAAAAGAGAATGGCATCTTTGAGATTAGCTTTTCCTCGTATGGTTAGTATATTTTGACCTATATATAGTATATTTTTTTTTTTTTACACTAGCAATGTATATCTGCCTGTGTAATATATCTGATGATTATATATGAAACAGGTCAAAAAGGAGACATTGCTAAAACCCTCAGACCTTGAACCCTTCAAGAATCATTCAAACCAGATGGCTGCATTAGATTATATGGTGGCATTAGAAGGTGACATCTTTGTTCCTACTTTTGGAGGAAACATGGCAAAAGTTGTCGAAGGCCATCGACGGTATATTTTAGAAAAATTTAGCATTTCCTCTTCTTTCTTCTTTTTCCATTTGAGCTGTATCTCTTTCTACATAAAACAGTGAAAACGTAAAAAAGATATTCTTTTTTAGTACTTCGATGTTGTTGCGTTGAATGTTAACATCTACCTTGTTTTGCAGGCACTTGGGGTATAAGACCACTATTCTTCTAGACAGAAGTATCGTAGTCAACCTGATAGATCAATACAAGAATGGAAATCTTAGCTGGGTTGAATTTTCCCAGGCAATGAAAACTGGTCATGCTGATCGAATGGGTAGTCCGGCCCAAAGACTTATTATTCCCGGGAAACCTAAGGAAGAGGAATATTTCTATAGCAACCCACAAGAATGTTTGCCGCCAATTCATCAAAGACCAAAGGTTTCTACATGATTGGTGGATGCTTAAATCAAAAAAGGTGATTTGGTCTAAAACAGAGAAAAAACAGAGCAAAAACAAAAGGAATTCATTCTTCTCAAATATGAGTGCTTACATTATTTTATTCTAAAAATTTGATTTGTAAATTAAAACATATTATTTTTTGGTCCTAAAAAGCATCTTAGTTTGAATACTAAAATATTTCAATAAGAAATTACAAGTATATTGTTTTTGTGAGCAAGGAAAAAAAAAAACAAATAAATTGAAAAATTAAGGATGAGAGTATAAACTTGAATCCGATGGATGCAAAGTTATTGTTTCTCTTTTTTTCTTCTTTTGAGAAGGGGAATTTTAGCACCAGAATCAAATCAACAGTTATCACCAATGATCATTGTGTAACGACCAGTGTGGGCAAATGCAAGAGGCATTTATCCAATCCCACATCATCTAGGTGTGGAATGAGACACAGTTCAAATGTAATGGTCCTTTTCAAAGTAGTTGATTTCAAGATTCGAAAGAACTCTGCAAGCATGCTTCGGCAGGAGAATAAATGACCTTTTGAGAAGCCTGAACAAAAAAAAAATCTCATACCAAGCATGAGAGTGACAGTTCTGCTAGTGGAAATGGAATGTTACAAATGGTATTAGAATTTGTACCTAGCCGAAAGTGTTCCAAAGACCATATCGAGTGTGATGGCTGGAATTCAGGACAATATCAGCAAAGATTGATAGGTCTACTAGTGGAAACAGAACCTTGCAAATAATAGCAGAACTTGTACCTAGCCAGAAGTATGCCAGAAAGGAAGTTAGAGGACAATATCGGTAGAGAATGACAGGTCCGCCAATAAAGATGGGGTGTTACAAATGATATTAGAGCCTATATTAGGCTGGAAGTGCAGCGCAAATGATAGATCCACCAATAGAGGTGATGTGTTACAAATGATATCAGATCCTATATTCGGCTGAAAGTGTGCCAGTGAGGATACTAGATGTCAGGACCCGTCCAGAATTCCTTCCCCGGAACCCTAAACAAGGCCTGATCCCAGGGAAATACCACCAAACCTTCCAACGGAAAATCCGGCAGCACCTCCCCTAAGGGTAGGACTTACCAAAACTTACCTGCACTGAAAACACACTTCAAAAATTCATCCCCTTATTCCTCCCACATTACTACAATTTGATTCCACAAATTTACAGCACTTCAAAATATAACAGCAACTCAGTGCATAACGAACAACTACATGTCCAATACAGTATACAGAGCATTATACAAATAAATGTGGAATTTATACAATGACAGATACGGAAACAATACAAGATGAAGAAGAAAAAGGGAATAAATACTTCTTGGACTTAGGCAACGAACTGAGACGTCGGGCTCGCCCCGGACAATCAACGTCTCCAACCTGGACCTAGGGGAAGGGAATTTAAGAGTGTGAGATGCTAATCATCTCAGTGAGTGACCCTATCTACTGTACACCTTTAATATTAATAGTATACCAAATAAAGGGATTTAATAAATCAATACCGAACAAATAAATAAATAAATAAACATTTGAAGTAATACTTTCTCTCAAAACCCTCACTATTCACTCCGTTGGAAATGTTCCCTTTTTAAAACAATTTCACAAAACCCGATATTCGTACTTCCTGAAAACCAAGGGATCAATTAATTTAATAAACAACAAATAAATAAATAAATACCCCAAATATAAATAAACTGCAATAAATTATAATAAATAATTTTGTACTCTTTGGGGTTTGAAATTTCTATCCGAAAAATTTGTACTTGACACACCACACCATATACCAGTGATGCCCTCCGATACCCAGCGTCCTGAGCACCGACTGGCGGGGAGATTAAAGAGAGAAACTTGCAAACGGCACTTCGGCGTCCCGATAGTACCGCTGCTGAAACCATCATCCCGGCCAAGGAGGGGGGTGGCTGTGGCCAATAACAAACTTGCCTGCCCACGGTCCAATGGCAACTCACGGGTGAAATAATAATACTTGCGCGCTGAACCACAATATACATATACCAGAACACCAATACTGTGTTAATGCATCTAAAATAATTATTAAACCAACCGTACCATTTTCCAAAATTACCGTGGCAAATATACCAAATTTTCACACTTACCATCCCACATATTTTTATTTAACAAATCGGTACGAAAACATCGATAACAAATAAACCATACATTTTCTCGTAATACGAGATTCAACAATTGAAATACCGCAAGCATAATTTATAAAATTAAACCACCAACTTAAACAAATATTTTCATAAAATATTTAACCTAATTATGCCCGAAAAAATAACACTTAAAACTACGTACGATTATTACTGAAATATACTTTGCTCATGCACAATAAATAAATTAAACCACAATAAAATAATACTCGGGAAATTCTTAGTAACCCAAAATTCCGTTTAGTATCAATGGGTAAAAATATATATATAAAATAATATTTTTTCCCTACTATATTTAAATTCCACCACATGAGCATAATTTCAGATACCAATTTAACAGCAATTAAATATAATTAATTACCCCAAAATATTTATTAAAGGTGGGTCACTCACCTGGAGCACGCAATTAAACCATGATCCACCATGGGATCAATTCCACGACTCACCGATGCTCCTAGAACACAATTCACACACAGTCAAATAAATTAATATTTTAATCGGATAAATAATAGCCGGTACCCAGGGGGTCAAACACAAACGTTATCCAAAATAGTCGAATAATATACCGAATCGAAGCTTCAGCGACGAGGATTATAAATCCGGTCTCCATCGACCCCAATTCCGCCAGAGGTGGCCGGAATTTGGCCGGAAAGCTTCAGCCGGATTTAAACTTGAGGGATCTCTCAAACGGTGGGGATTTTGGGCAATCTAACCCCGGAAATGGACTCAAAGGGGTCGAAAATGGTGGAATAGAGGTATGGGTCGGGCTGGGTTGGTCGGAAACGGCGAGAATCGTCGGAAAAACGTAACCGGCCGCCGCTGACTTCACCGGCCCGATCTGGGCACGTCTGGCGGCGACTGGCTTCACCGGTGGCCGGCGCGTGTGACTTTCCGGCGACTGAAATCCGGCCAAAAGGCCGGTCAAAGAGAGCGGGGGAGAGAGTCAAAGGAGAGAGAGAGAGAGAGAGAGAGAGAGAGAGAGAGAAGTCTGTGTGTTTTTTTTGTCTCTGTCGAGCTCGGGGAAGAAGAAGGGAAGGAAAGGAAAAGAAAAGAGAAAGGTGTTTTCACACGTGGGGAAAAAGAAAAGAAAAAGAAAAAGAAAAAGGAAACTAAAATAAAATAAAAATAATTAAATAATTAAATAATAATAAAAACAATATTATATAAAATAATAATAAAATAACATGATATTATACATGGTTGACATGTGGCATCTCACCATGGTGGCACATGGTCACATTCATTAAGTCACACGTGGCACATCGTTACACATTCAAAAATAATATTAAAATAATACGGTGTTTGAAAACCTCTATAGGTCCATAACTTTCAAACTACACGTCCAAATCGGACGTGCCGCTAGTCTATGGACTCGTATCGAAGAACACTTTACAACCATGCATGAGTCAAAGCTCAACTTTGCATGAATAAAAAGTCAACTCCGGCACCCCTTGGACAATTTGGACCTCAACTTGTTTTGCTCATAACTTTCAAACCATAGCTCCGTTTTCAACGTGCTACTAGTCTACGAACTCGTGCCAACGTGTAATTTGTAACGGTATCTCAGTCAACCTAGAATTCCAATCAGGTCAAAAAGTCAACTTTTGACCCCTTCGGTCAATGGTCAACGGTCAACCTCGGCCAACGTGCAAAAATTCCGACATGGTTCGGGATGGGGTGTTACATTAGACCCCAAGGAATTGGATTGTGACAAATGGTGTCCAATCACACATCACCCAAGTGTAGAATGGAAGAAAATGGTGGATTGTGATGATTAGTAGTTTATCCCACATCTGCCGGGTGTGGAATGGGGAACGGTTCAAATATAATAATAGTCACTTATATAAGGCCGATGTCTTTTCATAACGGTTGACTTCAGAGTTTGAAAGAACTCTGTATTTAAGCATGATGCAGCGGAAGAATAGGTGATCTCTTAGAAAGCCTCAACAAACAAATCATATACATGTCAATAATAACAGAAAAGAGCGATAGGTTCGCGAAGATGGAGTGTTACACATTACTATTAAAAGAATGGGTGACCTCCTGGGAAGCCTCGACAAAAAAAAAATCCTATACCTACCAATAATATAGGCAAAGAGTGATAAGCCTACCAATGAAAATGGAGTATTACACATTGCCATTAAATCTGGTCCAAGAAGACCAATATTTGTCTTGCGTGAGAACTTCTACTAGCCAAGGATGTTCTTGCAGGACTATAGTCAATTTCAATTATTTAAAATGACTAACAGAAATATTTAGGAGTAATGTCCAAGGTAATCTATTAAGAAAGTTTAAATAGTCTTATTCCAAAAAAAAAAAAGGCATATATAATCTGTTTTGGATTTTTAGCCAAATTATAGTTAGATTTGGAAAGCTTAAAGATAATTTGCATTCCATCAAACTCGAAAATGAAAACAAAAGGGATAGAACCAAATTATTTGTGTATTAACACTTTCAATAGTCTAATCTTGTGTAACCATCATTTCCTTTAATTTTATGCACACTCCAAACTTGATTACAAACTTGCTAGCTAGATTATTTGATTTTTGATTTGCTTAATTAGAAGACATATATTTATTGTTCAAGACCACAACTCGTATCAAAAGCATTGTTTCCTTGCATAATATGGATTCCAAACATCCAATAATTTGGATGTGAATGAGTCAAATTATTTATCCACATTGCATATCGAAAGCAATGTCTCCTTGCATAATATGGATTCCAAACATTCATGATCTAGATGTGAATGAGTCGAATTACTTATCTACATTGGAAAGTTAATAAAATGTTTAATTAGAAAACAATATATTTATATAATATGTTGCAGATACTTGGGGTTCAAGACCACAATCCGTTTGGAAAGAAAGCTTTAATAGACCATTAGACCGATATAAGTATGGAACTTTGAGCAAGGATAAATGTCAGGACCCGTCCAGAATTTCTTTCCGGAACCCTAGACAAGCCCTGATCCCAAGGAAATACCACCGGACCTTCCAACGGAAAATCCGGCAGCACCTCCCCTAAGGGATGGACTAACCAAAATTTACCTGCACTGAAAACTCACTTAAAAAAAAACATCCCCTTATTCCTCCCACAAACTACAAATTGTTCCACAAATTTCAGCACTTCTCAAAAGCAACAACAGTCCAGTGCATAATTAAACAGAAGTATCCCAATAGTATACAGAGCTTTAAGATGTGCTAAACAACAGAAATACAACAAGGCTGAAAGAAATAATACACTGAAATAAAAGGGTACAGGAGTACTTCTCGAAACACAACTGCAGCGGAAAACTTGGTTCGCTCCGGAAGAACGCCTACCACCACTTGCACCTAAGGGAACGGAATTTAAGAGTGTGAGATGCTAATCATCTCCGTGAGTGACCCTAACTACTGAACACCTTTAATAATAATAATATAAAAATAAAGAAATTTAATTAAGCAATACCGAACAATTAACTAAATAAATAAATAAATAATAACAACTGTTGGAAAATAATAATTTCCCTCAAAACTCTCACCAATCGCTCCGTTTGAAATGTTCCCTTTTTAAAACCTTTTCGCAAAATCCAATGTACATACCTCCCAAAAACCAAGGGATTAAACCATTTGATAAACAATAAATAAATAAAAACATACCCCAATATATATAATAAAAATATAATAAATTATAGTAAATAATTTTGAACACCTTTGGGGTTTAAACCATTATTTGCAATTTACACCGACACACCACACCATATACCGGTGATGCCCTCCGATACCCAGCGTCCCGAGCACCGACTGGCGGGGGGGTTAAAGAGAGAAACCTGCAACCAGTATTTCGGCGTCCCGACAGTACCACTGCTGAAACCATCACCCGGCCAAGGAGGGGGGCGGCTGTGCACAATAACAAACTTGCCTGCCCACGGTCCAATGGCAACTCACGGGTGAAGTAATAACCGCGCGCTAAACCACATAATAACCGCGCGCTACCACGTGTCCATACACCATACACCAGAACACCAATACTGTATGAGTGCGCGGTTATTACTTCACCCGTACCGTTAAAAATAAACATTATTAACCAACCGTACCGTTTTCCAAAATTTACCGTGGGAAATATATTAAATTCTCACACTTACCATCCCACACATTTTTATTAAATAAACCGGTACGAAACACTGATAACCAACAAACCACAATTTTCTCGAAGTACGAGATGCAACCATAAAAATACCGCAGGCATAATTTATAAAATTTAAACAAATATTTTCGTAAAATATTTAACCCAATTATGCCCGGAAAATTAAATTTAAAACCACGTACAAATACTACCAAAATACACTTTGCTCATGCATAATAAATAAATTAAACCACAATCTAATTCATAATTAAATCACACCACATGAGCATAATTTAAATACCAATTTAAATACCAATTAAACATAATTAATTGCCCAAAAATGATATAAAATCCAGACACAATCAATTACTGAAAATACTTGCTCATGTGTAATAAATATCATTTAATCATAATAAAATAATAATCGAAAATTTTCTAATGACCCCAAAATTTCATTCAGCACCAATGGGTAATTATATATATAAAATAATATTTTTCCCGATTGTATTTAAAATACACCACATGAGCACAAATTACAGATATCAATTTAATACCACATAAATACAATTAATTACCCCAAAAATATTTTTAAAGGTGGGTCACTCACCTGGAGCACGCAATTAACCCATGATCCACCACGGGATCAATTCTACGACTCACCGGTGCTCCTAGAACAAAATTCACAGACAGTCAAATAAATTAATATTTTATTCGGGTAAATAATACCCGGTACCCGGGGGGTCAAAACACAAACGTTAACCAAAATAAGCGAATGATATACCGAATCAAAGCTCGTGGAACGAGGATCACCAATCCGGTCTCCATCGATCCCAATTCCGCCGGAGGTGGCCGGAATTTGGCCGGAAAGTTTCGACCGGTTTTCAATCCCTCGTATCTCGCAAACCGCTTCGAATTTTTGAGATTGGAGGCCATTTTTGAACTCAGGGGACCCAAAATAGGGGGAGAGGAGGCTTAATTCGGACTGGGCTGGCCGGAAAACACAAGAAAAGAGGAGAGAGAAATTTTTCCGGCCGGCGGCTTCTCCGGCCCGATCGACGCGCGTCCGGCGGCCGGTGACTGTGAAAATTGGCGGCTGAGCTCGCCTCCTTCCTCCGCTCGTCACTGGCCGGCGCTTGCATGGTTCCGATGGCCGGAAAAAGTGCAGCAAGGAGAGAGAGAGAGACGGTCGGGAGAGAAAGAAAAGTCTATGTGTGTGTGTTTTGATGCTCGGGGAAGAAGAAGGAAAAAAAGGAAAAAAGAAAAAGAAAAAGAAAAGAAAGAAAAAAAGAAATGGTGTTGTCCCACGTGGGGAAAAGAAAAGAAAAAGAAAAAAAGAAAAAGAAAAGAAAAAGGAAAAGAAAAAGAAATAAAATAAAAATAATTAAATAATATTAATAATAATATTATTATTTAAAATAATAATTAAAATAATTTGGTTTTAAACATGGTTGACATGTGGGTTCTCAACATGGTGACACATGGTCACCTTCATTAAGTCACACGTGGCACATCGTTACGCGTTTAAAAAAATAATATTAAAATAATACAGTATTTGAAAAACTTTACAGGTCCATAACTTTCAAACCACATGTCCAAATTGGACGTGCCGCTAGTCTACGGACTCGTATCGACGAGCACTTCACAACCATGCATGAGTCAATGCTCAACCTTGCATGAATAAAAAGTCAACTCCGGCACCCCTTGGACAATTTGGACCTCAACTTGTTTTGCTCATAACTTTCAAACCGTAGCTCCGTTTTCAACGTGCTACCAGTCTATGAACTCATGCCAATGTGTACTTCGTAACGGTACTTCAGTCAACCTAGAATTCCAACCGGATCAAAAAGTCAACTTTTGACCCCTTCGGTCAACGGTCAACGGTCAACCTTGGCCAACGTGCAAAAATTCCGACATGGTTCGGGATGGGGTGTTACAATAAATTTTCCCAAGCAGTGAAAACAGGTCATGCGGATGGCCTAGATAGCCGAACCCAGAGATTGGAAATTCCTATAAAAACCAAAGAAGAAGAGTATTTCTACAGCAAATCCTTAGGAATGTTTGCCACCATTCACTTGAAGAACAGTATAAAAATCTACATAATATGGATATTGGATTATGGATTGATCAAGGATTATGGATATACATGGGGTGAGAGCTTATTGTTAATATTTGTCATCTAGGTTATCTACAAGGTACCCACAAAATGCAATGTAATTGTCTTTTTTCCGTTTTAGTATGTTTAAAGAGAAGATCATTCATTTTTGTGAGATTTATAATCACCATTCTTTAGTAAAGTGAGGTTGGTTTAGTTAGTATATTACTCATATCCGCATTTAAAATGTCATAAATTTGAAACATCGGAATAGAGGGAGAAATTGTTGTAAATGATAAAAAAAATTGATTAGCATTCTTTAATTTTGCTTTTTTTGCTAATCAAGAAAAACAGGTGAAAATTAAAACAAAAGAAAAAGATGTTGCATCTTTCATTGTTTTTTAGTTTCTTCATTTATTAGTTTTTTTTTTTTTAACAAATTCATTTATGAGCAATTAATGTGTTAAGAATTTTAAAAGTGTTTTTTCAACCTAAGGAGGGGGAACTTTCAATCGAATTGAAATTTGAACCTTAAATCTAGGCGTATAACTTGTGTACCAAGTTAATAAAGCCAATTCATTGCTTTTATTCACTAGATTTGTAGATAAAAATTGACACGAATACACTCTTATATGAAAGCTTGCACTTCACACCCAACATGTTTTTTGTTCTTGCATTTTGCACTCTAAATTTTCATTTTCATAAAATGTGCACTATTGTTCCCTTTAATACTTTCCATCTAATTTAGTAACAGAATAAGCATGTGCACCGCGTGTGACCATATAGCAAGGGCATCATATGTCTTTTCATACTATTATTTTTTATTTAGGAATCTTTCATTGCCCTCTTTCTCTATTCGATACGTCTAAGGCTCTGGACCATGCAGTTTTACTCATCTTAATTATGGTTGGTGAGGGAAGTGAGAAAATGAGGTTTTAGTGATTTATATCTAGTCCAAGTGCGAAAAGCTAGTGGCTTTTGGAGTTTGGCGATTAAACGAAGTAAATATATATATATATATATATATATATATTTCTAAGCTCTGCTAGCTCCTGTAAGAGTTGGTTTCCTATTTGATCTTGCAGAATAGAGAGAGAGAGAGAGAGACTAACATGGTCTTTTGGGGCCTATGTGTTTGATCCGTGGAATGACAGATGTTGCCTTTTGGTGCTTATGTGTTTGATCCGTGGAATGACAGAAAACAAAGAGTTTGGGTGGTTTTTGGGTCATAGCCATTCGAAAATGGCTTGAAGTTTTGCGGTGGTTTGGACCATTTGGGTACTACGAGGTTGCCATAAACTGATGGCCAAATAGCAGAGAACTAGGAGGGATGGGCTTGCAGAGGATGTTAGAGAAAAGGCATTTGGTAATGAAGATTTGGGAACTAAGACCGGTTTGCGGAGAAGAGATGAAGTGGTCTTTTACCGTTAGGTTAATCCCTAATTTCCAAATATATAAATAAAGAGAAAACAATGGTGTAAAAAGACATGTAATAACGTTGTTGTAGAAACACATGCAACACACATGCTTGATGAAAATTATGAAAGGAACCAACAATATGCATTTTATGAAAGTTTAAAGTGTAAAATATCAAAAAATAAATAAATAAATAAAATTGGGATATAAAGTTCAAGCTCCCACATAATTTAATATGCATTGATGCTAATTTCCTTAAAATAAATTAGGTGGTTTTGTACACAACACCTGGAACTATAAACACGACCGAAAAAATCCATAGGTAATTTTTCTTCTATTTTGTTCGTTAACCTTTCAAAGCTTATTAATTTGTAGTCTCTCTTGTGGCAGTTATGCATGTGAGAGGACTGAATTCGCGTTTGTAAACCTAATTTAATATTCAGCTATCAATAATTTTCTTTTCGGTTAAAAAAAATTGGATGATATAAAGTTAATCTTTACAAAAGTTATAGCTTCCTTTTTTTTTTTTTTTTTTTGCCTTTTCTCTTTTTTTTTTTTTTTTTTTTTTTTGAATCACATAACTTATATGTTTCAAAAAAAAAATATATATATATATATATATATATTTGAATTTTTAACACGAATTGTCTCATGAAAGAATCAGGTGGATTTTTTAACCCCTAGGAGGCCTCCAAATCTATAATTTGCTTTTCAATTTCCTTGACTCTTGGTGTTGAGGGTATTTCAGTTTAACCATTTGTTAAAAAATAAATTGATTTTTTTGTTCGTAGTAGGACAATTAATCTAGTACTCCGTTTAAACATTTGTACTATTTTTTAATATTTTGCTGATTCATTTGTACAAAATGCAATGTATACATATATAAATAAATAGAAATGCAGTAATTATTTAAATCTATAGCCAAATAAAAATAATATATAGTCACATTTATATCAGGTCAATATGATAATTTTAACATCAAATTTTTCATTATTAGCTTTTATATCACATTAAAATTTATGATTTAAAGTCAATTATTGATTAAATATGAAATTAATAATATATTAAAATTTTATTTAGACAAAATAATATAACAGAGACGAATAGATTTTTAATTTCAGCCTTAAATTAATTCAACAGTTGAAAAAAAAATAAAAAAAATTTGTTGGTAACACCATCACACGCACCAAATAGGAGATTGGTTGTGTATAAGTGATAATTATGAAGATAGACACTCAAAACAAATTCCCACCTTATCGTTAATCCCTATTATTAACTTTATAATTCCCTTTGATTTTAAATAATTATTATTTATTGTTTTACAAAATTAAATAATTACTGGCATATATATTCCATTTTGACGTAAATCTCCCCTGTCCGACCACTTCATAGTGACATTGTTGCTTGCTTGTCATGGCCATCGATATAAAGAAATGAATTTTGTATTTACTATATTATTGTTATATGGTCACATGTAACTAGCTTCCCAACTTTTTGTTTCTTTCAATTTGTTTTTTTTTTTTTTTTTTTTTTGATGAAATATTAATTTGGTAACTCTGATTGCACAATCATGTTGACATGTCTTAATAGAATGAAGAGGGTCAAGAGCCATCATAAATAATCAATTAATCCACATTCTAATTTATATTTTGCCTACCTAATTAAAATTGTATATGTTCAAATAAAATATTTCTACTCAATCTTATTCATTCCAATAAAGATTATCAATTAGGCGGCATAACTTTAAATCTGTAAAAGATACATAATCTCATATTTTATATAATATTTTCTAGAGTTAATTGCATTAGGGGATTAGGGGATGGCATCTTGGATCCTCAAATTTAAAACATTGCAATCAAATAAGATTGGCTCTTGGTAAGCCATTTACAACTACAATTAGGAGATCATAAATTCGATACACTAGAGTGAAGGAGAAAATTATTATAAATGATAAAAAAAAATTAAAATATTACAATTTAGATTCTCAAATTTCAATTTGTTGCATTTGGATTCAATTTAGACTTTTTTAGTAATAGTGCTTGATTGTTTAATCCCATTTACCAATATTAAAATACAATTGATCCAATTTGATGCTGTTTATGCCCATTTCAAATATTTTCCTTTTAATAGCCTCTAATTTAGTCAAGTGAGAATGGCTAAGCTGTTAAACTACTCACATCTACTGGCAGGTTGTATTGTAAATTTGAAACATCAAAATGGAAGGGGAGAGTTATTGTAAACTTGTGGGGTATTATTCTAAATGACCAAAAAAAGTGGCCTCTAATTCAGACACCTATTTTAACTTCGCCAAAAAATTTGATTGGATCAAAATACTACAAATTAAAATTAAAATTTAATTTAAATTGCAGTATTTGAAATTTGAAGATTCAAAATAAAATTATTGTCTTATTTCAAAAAAATAAAAATAAAAAGATACAATTCCCTCGGACTAGGGAATACTAGATTGGAACTAATCATATTTTCTAGTCTAATCTATTAGTTAGACTGCCTCAATCAACATTATAAGAACGTTGACTTCCACAACCACTGTATTATAGTATATATGATAGTGCATAAAAAATGGTATACATGGCAACTCATTACAACTACCCCAATTGGTAAATAAATTAATTAAAAACAAGAATCATTGACTACATTGGACCCGAATATACATATATATATATATATATATATAGAAATGGTGTTTTCTATATGTTATTTGTTTTAAAGAAATAGGAATTAACACGACAAACAAATTACAATGTAACGATTTGGTTGTCTCCTATAAAAACTTCTTAAGGTTTGTTTGATTTATAGAATAGATGTAGGGGTACAATATTTAGTTTTTTTTATGTTTGGTAATTTTTTTAATAATTTGGGAATAACTATTAAATAATAATATATATGCCTTTGAAAAAATATCAATTCCTTTTTAAAACTCTACAATATCTATTTCTATGTTTTAATTTAAACAAAATTTAAAATATTATATTGTATTTAGGTTTACATTGATTATCACATACTAAAAATATATAATAAATATAAATTTTAACTTTTAATTAAATTTTACTAAATTTGAACATTTTTCAAAAAAAAAATATTTATAAGGACTAAACTTTGATTTTAATTTAATATTTTTACCAAACACATAAGTAGAAATTACTATTCTTTTTTCTATTTTCTATTCTACATGAATAACTATTCTTATATTTTCAGGAATGATTATTGTGTTTACTAGACATATCCTTAATTTTCTTTCTAAAAGAAAGCATATCTATACCTTTCTAATCTTTCTATATATTCGCAAAGCTTCTCAGAAATAGAAATAGAAAGATTTTGTGAGAGGTTTTTTTTTTTTTTTTTCTTTTTTTTTTTTTTTTTTTGAAGTACTATTTGGAAAGAATCAATGTAAGGAAAGGATCAATGTAAGAAATCTGAAGAGATTGGTAATAGGAATAGGAGAGACTAAGAAATAGAAGTAGAAAGATTTTGAGAGTTTTTTAATTTTTTTTTTTTTTTTAAGTACTATATGGAAAGGACCAATGTGAGAAAATTGAAGAATTTGGTAATGGGAAGGATCAAAGCTTCTCGAATAACACAGTTGAAATGGTGGGCAATTGGAGCCACCATGTCCTTCATGATGTTGCTTCTGTGTGCGTTTAGGCTACAACTCATCTCTACCACTGCAACCGCCATTTCAATGGGGGCCGCCCCGGTTCTCACGTTTCAATCTTATGCCTCTAAACAAGTTAATAATCAACTTGAAAGTGAGTCCCCTGATCTTCTCTCAACATCAATTCATCACCAAGTACGTACGAGTCAAAATCACTCAGAAAAAAATATTGATTTTAACTATTCTTTAGGATTCTATGACAGCAATGGTTATCTGATTGTTTCCTCTAATGGAGGATTAAATCAAATGCGAGCTGGTGTAAGTAAGTTATATATATTTATATATATATAGTCCTGGTTATGCTAAACATTATTATTCATTTTTCCATCAATTTATTAAATCTATATGATAGATTTATTAATTTCATTTTATTATTATTCTTGAAATCTAAATTACAGATATGTGACATGGTGGCGATTGCAAGTTATTTGAATCTCACTCTTGTAGTTCCTGAATTGGATAATACCTCCTTTTGGCATGATAACAGGCAGGTTAATTTTCAAAACTATTTGTTAAGGGTTCGTTTGATAGCGTTTATATTTTTATGTTTTATTATTATTATTTTTTCAAGGGATTAATTAAGCATCATATTATAATGGCAAAAAGAAAAATATTTATCAGTGCTTCATTTTATAAACAGAAAATAGTTTTCAATTCATTTTTTTTTTCTTTTTTCTTTTTTTTTTTCTCTAAGCTCGTAGCTAGTAAAACTTAAACCAAGAAAAAATAAAATAAAATAAAAACAAAAATCTGAAAACAAAAAACCAAAATCATAAATGTTACCACGGAATATGGATTTCTACATTTGGCAGTAAGTTTGAAGATATATTTGATGTGGATTACTTTATCTCATCTTTGAGAGACCAAGTCCGCATAGTGAAGGAACTTCCTCCCAAGCAAAAGAGAAGAATGGAGAAAATAAGACAGATTGTTTCTTTTCCACCTGTTAAATGGTCTAACACTTCATTCTATTACAACGAGGTTGGTTAGTTTCCCATAAAGATTTTGTTAGAAATTTGCGTTTTATTATTTATTTATCATTATTATTATTTTTTACCATGATAGTTGGTATGAATAACTTTTCTGATCGATGTGTATACTGTTGTTATGCAGATACTTCCTCGGATAAATAGGTATGGTCTCCTTCATTTCACTAAAACTAATACGAGGCTCGCTAATAATGGTCTTCCTGTAGAGCTTCAACAGCTTCGTTGCAGAGTAAACTACAAAGCTCTAAGATTCACTACCCGGATTGAGGAAATGGGAAAGAAGATTGTTAGGATTCTGAGAAAAAATGGTCCGTTCCTAGTTCTTCATCTCAGATACGAAATGGACATGTTAGCATTTTGTGGTTGCACCGAAGGTTGCAACAACAGAGAAATTGAAGAGCTGACAAATATGAGGTTAGATAGCAATCTCCATTAATCGTGCAAGAGTCCAAATGGCAGTGAACCCGAGAGATGAATTCACCCCCATACTGATTGACATCTATTTATGTTGAATATATATATAAAGAGAGAGAGAGAGAGAGAGAGAGAGAGAGAGAGTCATGCTATATTAGATCAATACTATAGTTTTAGATATTAAATCTTCATTTATTAGTTATTTGATGAATTCTAGAGTTGGAATTTAAAATTCTATTATTGATATAATATAGATTTAGTGATATATTATAAATTCAACTTTTGAACCTTTTCAAAAGCTGAAATTTAAATTTCTTTAATAGTATACCTAACCATATAAAAGTTCACTTTTTCTTGGTAAGAATTTAGTATACCACTAACTATTAAAACGATCAAAGTGCTTATAACGGAAGATCTAGTAATAGAACTTTTAGATTGATCTAGTATATGTCTAAGTCTCTCTCTCTCTCTCTCTCTCTCTCTCTCTCTATATATATATATATATATATGTATACATAATTTTAATATGATAGGAATATAGTTTTTATCTTATGTTAGAAATCTTTATCAGACATGCATACTCTTGGGGGAATGAAAAAGAAATAGATTCTGAGAAGAGAAGAAAAGATGGACAGTGTCCTTTAACTCCGGAGGAAACTGCATTCGCATTGAGGGCATTGGGTATAGATCCTACTATACAAATTTATCTTGCTGCTGGTGATATATATGGAGGAGAAAAGAGAATGGCATCTTTAAAATTGGCTTTTCCTAATTTGGTTAGTATACTTTGACCTATATACATACAAGCAATATATATCTATATTTGTATGTATATTTGATGATTATATATGAAACAGGTCAAAAAGGAGACACTGCTAAAACCCTCAGACCTTAGACCCTTCAACAATCATTTAAACCAGATGGCTGCATTAGATTATATAGTGGCATTAGAAAGTGACATTTTTATTCCTACTTATGGAGGAAACATGGCAAAGGTTGTCGAAGGCCATCGACGGTATACTTCACAATAATTTAGCATTTTCTCTTCTCTCTTTTCTTCCCCCGTTGAGCTGTGTCTCTTTCTACATAAAATTGTGAAAATTTAGAGAAGAAAATTTCTTACTACTTCAATATTGCTGCATAGATTGTTAACATATAGGTTGTTCTGCAGGTATTTGGGGTTTAAGACCACGATTCTTCTAGACAGAAAGCTTACTGTCAACTTAATAGATCAATACAAGAATGGAAATCTTAGCTGGGTTGAATTTTCCCAAGCAATGAAAAGTAGTCATGCTGATCGAATTGGTAATCCAGCTCAAAGATTTAATATTCCTGGGAAACCTAAAGAAGAAGAATATTTTTATAGTAACCCACAAGAATGTTTGCCACCGATCAATCAAAGACCAAAGGTTTCTACGTAGTTGGTGGATGCTTAAATCAAAAAAGGCAATTTGGTATAAAACAGAGCCAACAACAGAGCAAAAAACAGAGCAGAAACAGAGCAAAGGCATTGCAAAAACAGAGTAAAAACAGAGTATAAACAAACCAACATTTTGGAAGTACTTTCTATTTAACATGAATAGCTTGCCTTCTCCAACAAAAGTGGATTAACTGGAAATAGATTTTTCAGGGGTTTTGGGATTGAACAAAGATGGAGAGTTTTGACTGATGTGAGAAAATTGTTCATCGTTAATCTTTTGGCATCTTTCTATCACAAAATGTAATGTGGTTATAAATTTCATGTTTTATGGAACGCCTTTTGCTTATTAAACTAAGAAAGATTGTTTATGTTTGAATTCTTTTTTAATACTTGAAATCTGCTCTTCTTTTTATTAGAAAACAATTAATGTCTTTTCAATCTGTTTCATCCGTTCATATGTGATAAGACACGTATAATATGTTACATAGATGAGGTGTATGAGTGATAAGTTTATTTTGTTATGAAATTTTGATTTTAAAATAAAAAGATGTTATTTTTTATCCCTAAAAACATGTTAATTTGAATAAAAAATATTTCAAAAAGAAATGACTAATATACGACCTTGTAAGCAAGTTAAAAAAATAAAAATAAAAATCTTACACAAGTAAATTGAAAATTTAAGAATAAGAGAATAAATTTGAATCCGTTAGATATATAGTTTTTGTTTGTCTTTTACCCTTTTTATTTTTATTTTTTATTTTTTATTTTTTATTTATTTATTTATTTATTTTTTGTGGATAAGTTGAGAAGGAGAATTTCAACACAAAGATGAAATCGAGGGTTATCAACTGTAATTATTGCCATTAAACATGTTCCAAGAAGACCTATGGTTTTCTTGTGTGAGAGCTTCTTCTAGGCAAGGACGTCCTTGTGTGAGAACGTTGTTTCTCTTTTGTGAGAGCTTCTACAAGGCAAGGATGTCCTTGAAGGACAATACTCAATTTCAATCATTTAGAACGACCAATAGACACATTTAGGGGCAATGTTTAAGGTAATCTATTAAGAAAGTATAAATAGTCTTATTCAAATATATATATATATATATGTTGGAAAATTTTGGTTATTAAACCAAATTAATTTTTTGTAATAGCGATGTTAAATGGCTTGTTAATTATATTAAAAACCTTGAATTTGTAACAACCATATTAGTTGGCTTGTTAATAGATTTTCAATCCAGAAGTTACAAAATTTGAATGAATTGATTTTGTAACGGTCAAATTAAATTGATAACTTAATTGCATATTCAAATCCCCTATTGGTTAAGGCCTATATATAGCCTAAGCTAGCCTAACCTTTTTTTGGTTTTTGGTGTGTGGAAAAAGTGGAAAAGATAGAACAAAAGGATTGTAGGAGAAGTAGGTTTGTAGCTCTCTTCTTAAATCCTTCCGAAATTGTTCATAAATTTGTCTAAGATCCTTCAATGTGGTAGAGGGAAGACAACTCCATGTTCATCGAGAGAAGTTCAAAGATGCAATGTTTAAAGTTTCTGTAATTCATTGTATTTTAGGAGATATGCATCTAGATTTATTAGCACCAATGAGTAGCTAACATGTCTTTAAAAAAAAAAAAAAAAAAAAAAGCTTGTGTATATAACACAGACCTCTAACCAAAACGTCAATTTCAATCCAACAAGTTTTTATATTAACATATTTTTTATTAATATATTTGGTTTTTATTTTATTTTTTCCAAAAAATATGTAATGAAATTTTTTGTATTATATTTTACAAGCTTTTGTGTGTGTGTGTGTGTGTGTGTGTACATAGCTTGTTTTATTTTGTAATTTCTTGCATTCTTTTTGTAAGCTTTATGTATAATTCATTTTTGTTAGCTTATTGATAATTAAGCTTAATGTTTGTTTTTGTTAATGCTCCTGTCGTTGCTTTATCTTATGTATTATATATTTTTATATAATAGTTTCTAACAATTTTAAAACGTAAATCGTAAACAAGGTGTACAGGTGCTACAAAGTACACTATGTAGTGTATTTTTGTTTTCTTTTGTATGGTTACAAAGAGCTAACCAAATTGTTTTATTTGAATTTTTTTTTTTTTTTTTTTTTTTTTTTTGTTTTCCTGAACGTTTATATTTTGCCTAGGGTTAACAATTCTTGCAGGAATGTTTTCTGCATGATGAAGCTTTCTTACATGGTTAGTAAGAATGGTGTCGTTGTATCTGGACAATCAAGTTGAATTACATCGTACAAAACCCGAGATAACTTATGATCTGGGTTTTATTAATTTGATTTTTTAGACTAAATCTTGGTCATTGGTTTGGTAGTATTTATTTATTTTTATTTTTTTTTTATATCTAACTCTGTTCTGGGTGTGAGTTGGTAGATATTGCATGTTCAGTTTTGATTTTTTGTTCGAGTTATTAAAAATTTGTGAAACTGAGTTTCGACAAAATTGATGCTTGGTTTTTTGTTTTGAATTGTTTTCTAAGTATATAGTAGTGCACTTTTGTGGTTGATCTAATCCTAAAATCTCTATAAGTTTGTACAATAACAAAGGATGTTTAAGGTCGGTTGAATATAAGTTTGGACGTTGGTTTTCCAATTGAAATTGAACCAAATTAATCCTGGGTCCATGTTCCCCAAAATGAGATGAAGAGAATGGGACTGAGCCCTGTCAAAAATGGCTATTGAAATTGGGAGAAAACTGAGTCAACCCTGTCCTGGTTGAAGGTTAAAGGGAACCAAGAGAATGTTATTTTCGTTGGGATAAGCCAAGTACACGGGTCGAGTTTCGGGATGCATGACCCATGTGAAGAAAACTGGGTCAAGACACAACCCAGCTGAATGTTGAAGGAGACCAAAATGACATCGTTTTAGCACGAGTCAGCCAGGCACCCAAGTTAGGTTTCAGGTCGGCTTGTGCGGACATTGACATCAGCATGCTAAAGCAAGCCTGGCAATCAAGGTTAACTGTTGATGTCAGAATGATGTGTCATCAAGAAATTTTTATTTTTTATTTTTATTCTTTTAGGGGGAAATGGGGTTATTTTCTATATTTTATTTTTGCCTTCTTAATATTAATTTTGTTGCAATATTTGAATTATTTGGTAACAATTATTAAATTTTGGTTGTGTTTTTCAAACACATTAAAAGATGAACGGACCATTTGACTTTCTTATACAGTTAACCTATGAATATATATGAACTATAAGATAGGAAGGAAGCACAGTATGAAAACCCATGTTGAAATTATGACAAAATGTATGATTATCTTTTGATTCATAATCCCTTGATAGTGAGGCAAAAAATTCAAGATTTTATTGATTCCTTATCAGATGAGTATGATGACCTTTTGAATGATGGTATTAAGAAAGTTAACTCAGGACAAATGTTGTTGGAAAAATGACTCATACTTAAAGAAGTAAGACAATCAGCAGCATTGTCGATTTATCCAAATTTAAAAGGTCAAGACAATTGGGCTTAAAGCGCTTCAAAGGTCTATGGTTGGAAAAGCAAGCACTTGCAATAAAATGGGATTACAAACTATGCCTTATCTTTAAAATTATAATAGCATGTTTTGGGAGGCAAATAAGGGTAAATAAAATTTGTTTTATATATTTGCCTTTAAATATGTGTTATTTATTATTATAAAGTGCTTGTAATTTGTTCTAAACTTGTTGAAATTTGAATATTTCATTTCTAGAAGTATTTTGATGATTACTATTATGTATATCTGCTAAAAATAAATGTGAAATGGTGGAAGAAATAATGGATGCAAAGGTGATGCAGGATGAAGCCATTTGATTGGGAAACTACCTTTTAAGGTGCCCCAAAGTAAAGGGGACAAACCTCATGGAAAGGAAGATAACCTTCCTATAAATTCCTGTAAATCCCATAAATTCCTATGAATATAAAGGTATCTTGCCTAGTTGATTGTACCTACACCACAAATGTGGAACTAGGTTCGGAAACCATTAATTGTATCACCATTGGATTTGCACATAACAATAATGTTGATTGGCTCCTTGTGCATGTGTCTAAGATCCCAAACATAGAAACACTATACGATGAGAGAGTATCTTAAATAAAGTATTCCAAATGAATTGGATTAACTGCATATCAATTTGACCGTTATGGAGAATTACTTTAGTAACAGTTTTTTAAATTTTATTGACCATTATGAAATTAATTAAAACGTTTCAATATTAATCTAAACATTATATAAGTTAATTGATTGTTATGGGAATTAAATTGGAAAAACGTTTACAACTAATCTCAAATGGAACTATCTTTATTGATTGTATGAAGTGAAAGGATAACATTGTGGATCTGCTTGCTAAAAGGTTGAATAAAGATTAGTTGAGTTATTATTGTGGGGAATGGACTAAAGGATAACATTGCGGATCCACTTGCTAAAGGTTTAATAGAGATTAGTTGAGTTAGCATAGAGGGGAATGGACTAAAGCCAATGAAATTGATAATCAATACAATAGATATCCAACCTAGTTGACTGAAGAACCTAAGAATTAGATTCAATAGAACAACTAAATTGTAAAGATTAAGTTGTATCACTATGGGGATAATTTTCATGTCCATTCCTATGATAAAACAGTGATGCTTGTCAGGAAAAGATTAAGCTATATGCTTTTAATGATTTTTATGCATCAAAAGGAAATCCAAGCTAAGTAATACATATTATTCTTAGATAAGAAATTACTTATTTGAGAGTGAAATGGGGCTTCTCAAAGAAGAATTGTGGGGTTCAATTATTTAGAAACTTTTGCAGATCTAGGGAGATATTTATGAACAAAACTAACATAACAGTGAGATCTAAAATGTATCAAGAATTATTCTGTGTGAGATATATCATCATTTACATAAATGATAGGAGGTACATGGACATCACGACTATTTTTAATTAGTAAAGTAAATATATTCTAATAAGGGAAAGTTTAAAGGATGATACCTACCTATCCTATGTAGGTTCCGATTGTAAAACTCTGCAACCAAAGTCTTTTTTTTTTTATCATTTTGTCAAATTCATTCATGTGGAGAATTGTTAGAAAAAATTTAGTTATCAAACCAAATTAATCTTTTGTAACAGCCATATTAAATGGATTGTTAATTATATTAAAAACCTTGAATGTGTAACAGCTATATTAATTAGCTTGTTTAATAGATTTTTCAATCTAGAATTTACAAAATTTGAATGAATTTGATTTTGTAAAGATCCAATTAAATTGATTAATTTAATTGCATATTTAAATCCCTTATTGGTTAAGGTCTATACACATAGCCTAACTTAGCCTAACCTTTTTTTGTTATTTGTTGTGTGGTAAAAGATAGAGCGAAAGGATTGCATGAGAAAAAGCTTTGTAGCCATTTTTTCTTAATCCTTCTAAAATTGTTTATATATTTGTCTGAGATCTTTCAGTGTGATAAAAGGAAGACAAATTTCACGTTCATTGAAAGAAGCTTAAAGGTACAATATTTAAAGCTTTTGTAATCTATTGTATCCTAGGAGATAGACACATCTAAATTACTAGCATGGATAAGAAGCTAATGTGTCTTAAGGAAATTGTGTGGAGCATAGACTTCGGACCAAAACTTCAGTTTCAATCCAAAAAAATTTTATATTAATATTTTTTATTAGTATATTTTATTTTTATTTTGTTTTGTCCATAACATATGTAACAGCCCAGACCATCCGCGTCCGATGTTGTCCTCTTTGGGCCTGGGGAATCTTTTTACAATCCAGCCCCCAAGATTTTGTCAAAACGTATCATAATGGCTAGGGGGAATCCTCATACAATCCCTACCTACCAATCCCACTTACACGAGCTTCCAGGCCCAATTATGATATTGTCCGCTTTGGGCCCAGCCCGCACGATTTTACTTTCCCTCATGGGAACACGTCGTACGGAATTAGTATCCACACCCACTTATATGGCATGCTTCGTTTTCTTTTCCAACCGATGTGGGACTTCATAATCCTCCCCCCTTGAGATCCAGCGTCCTCGCTAGCACATCGATCCGGGTACTGGTTCTGATACCATCTGTAACAGCCCAGACCGCCCGTGTCCAATATTGTCCTCTTTGGGCCTGGGGAATCCTCTTACAACCAAGCCCTCAAGGTTTTGTCAAAATGCGTCGTAATGGTTAGGGGGAATCCTCTTACAACCCCTACCTACCAGTCCCACTAGCACGAGCTTCCAGGCCCAATCACGATATTGTAAGCTTTGGGCCCAGCCCGCACGGTTTTACTTTCCCTCATAGGAACGCGTCGTACGGGAAAGGTATCCACACCCACTTATATGGCATACTTCGTTCCCCTTTCCAACCGATGTGGGACTTCACCACATATGTAATGAAGTTTTCTGACAGGACCCACCCAGGGAACCCTCCCAGGACCTCCCGGGTGATCCCGCCTAGTGAAGTCCCACTGGACAATCTCTAGAAAATATTCAATGGAACCTCACATTAAAATGTAGATAAATCAACACCAGCATTAACATTAATACCTCAATATATATATATATATAAGTCCACAACCGGCCTATTGTACTACAGGCCATAACTTCACACATAAGTACCATGGTCTCTATTAAGTCCCATATTTAAAATCAGAGCATTCTAAGAGTGTCAACAAAGTCTATGAGTACAAATAAGTAATAAATAAGTCCAGAAGATAACAATAAGTAAAGAAAAGGTAAATACAGCTGCTATCGTGGAAGGATCAAAACGATAGGCTGTGCGCGAGGTAGACTGCTACTAGCTGCCTAGGCCTAGGGGAACGAATTTAAAACAATAAAATGTGAGATAAAAAAATCTCAGTGAGTGGCATAGTATAATAGAAAAATAATGATTTATTTCTAAAAAATCTTTCTCTCAAGACCTCTCATTCCACTCGTTTGAAAAGTTCCCCGTTTAAAAATCATTCCACAAAATCCAAACTTGTACCCCAATTAATATCATAAAAAAACCGATGCTCAAAAGTATGAATGAACAATCATTGTAATATTATGAAATGTCTCAAATCAAGATATAAACATTTGAGCATAACTATAATAAATACAGTTCCACCAAATAAATATAAAAATGCAAAAATCACCACAATATTTATAAATCAACAATATATACAAACATATACAATGTACCATACGATTTACCAAACTGCAAACCATGGGATACACCCACCTCACGACCCTCAATATATGAACGGTGTCGTGGAAATAATAAATAATCGTTGGGACGTACCCAACCTCACAGTCCGTGGCAATAATAAACCGTTGGATGATACCAACCTCACAGCACCGGGGTAATAATAATAAACCATCGGATAAATCCGACCTCACAGTCCGTGGTAATAATAGATAACCGTTGGATAAAACCAACCTCACGGCACCATGGTAAACCCAGCGTGCGGTAATATAATATAATATAATACTGATCCAAGATATTGGCATTACATGGTACATCAATTTAAAAATAACCAATACAGTATACATGAAACAATCTTGTAAGATTATATATATACTTTTCCAAATGATACTGTATCATAAATCATAATTTAACATTTAAACTTCCACCGCTTAATTAAATACTTCAAAAATCTCAAAACATCATTTCAAACGAAATCCAGATATATCACAGTGAAATATATTCACCATAAACCAATTTTAAGCACATAAAATTATAAAATATTTGATCATGCTTAAAATTATATGATTTTCCATCTGGTTTCTCAAACCAAATAGTTTCCAAAATGATTTAAAATCTCAATTTAATTACCAAAATATTTAAATACCACAAGTCCATTTATGGACCCATTAAAATTGGAAATCACTTAAAATATTATCAAAAGTCATATAAAATGATAATACATATATGTGAAAGCACATATTTATATATGCATAAAACAACATTTCAATCAAATGGTATATACATAAAATATTTAAACCACATATATATTATACTATATACCCAAAATATTTAAAAATGATTTAACCACTCACAGTACTGTAGATGCTCATGCCTGCTCCTCTACAGGATTGCCTCCAGGCTCAACTCGAGTGCCTGTAATATAATAAAATATTACTCAGGCTCCAAACAATTAAACCAGAGACACTTGTATAACCCAAGTGTCTCAAAATGATTTACAGTACTACAAAATTGCATAAATTGGACACCGGACAGTCCAATTATACCGCGTGCCCTTAGGACCCAATACCCAAAATTGGGGATTTTCACCCAAAGCCTAATTTTTCGAAATCGAACCACCTAATGGATCCTAATAATATCCAATTTCACTAATTCAACTCCAATTTTAACTAATTTGACCAATTTTGTCCAAACACAATCCCCAACTTATTCAAAAATTAACTAATTGATCCAAAAATGAAAATATTATCAAACGACCTCCAAAATTCACAAACTTTATATTGACGGAAAGCCCAAGAGACAAGGAACTCATCAGTATGCTCACCTTGGTCCAAATTTTCCTCCAATGGTCAAAAAACACTGTTGAAGCGTCGGTCGAACTTCCCGTTGTTGGATCTTTCAAACGGTGAGAAATCTGGACAAAATAACCACGGAAATGAGCTCAGAGGGGTCAAAAATAGTGGAAAAGGTATATGGGTTGGCCTGAAACGGCCAAAAAATGAGAAAATCAGGCGACCCACCTCGCCGGCCGCCGTGGACTTTGCCAGCCCAATTTGGGCAGGTCCGGCCACTTCTTGCCGTGAAATTTCATGGCTGAGCTGGCCTTCAAGTGATCTTTCTAGTTGGTTGGCGCGTGTAAGTGGTGGTTGGCCGGAAATGGGCAAAACAGCAGTGACCCGGTTCGACGGTAAACGGGTCGAAATGACCCAGTTCGGACCCACGGGTCTGAGGAGAGAATTTCTTGGGTTTTGGGGAAGAAATGGGTATTTTGGGTTTTGTTTCCTGTTTGACACACTTACCTAGGCTTATATAAAGTCTTGGATCATTAACAGACAAAAACTAGGAACTGGCTTGGACACTGATTTAAAATTTATGCTTAAAACTTCTCAGAACCATAACTTTTTATCCGTAACTCAGAATTTGGCGTGCCGCCAGTCTATGAACTCGTATCGACGAGATCTACACAATGATACCTCAGTCAAACCAAAAATATTGGTTATTGAAAAAGTCAACTTGAACTCATATATTGTTCACTTGGTCAAACTTGTTTAATCATGTATTTTTTTTTTTTTTGTACGGGGTGTTACATTTTCTGTATTATATTTTACAAGCTTTTGCGCATGCGTGTAGCTTGTTTATTTTGTAATTTCTCATATTCTTTATGTAAGCTTTCTGTATAATTCATTTTTTATTAGCTTTTTAATATCTAAGTTTTTTTATTAGCTTATTGATTGAAGCAATACTACATGTACCAAATTTTTTCACCAAAATTCTGATAAACAATTACATGGCAATTTCTTAATAGTTTAAATTATTATTGTCCTATTTTCATGGAAAGATAAACCAGTTAAAAGATACCAAATCATGGATACAAAAATTTTGGTAAAAAAATTTGATCACGCTAGATTTATCCTATTGATAATTAAGCTTAATTTTTGGTTTTGTATATATATATATATGTATATATATAATATTTTCTAACAATATATAGTCTAATTTTGGTTTTTTAGCGACAACTATGTTAGATTTGGAATGGTTAAAGATAATTATTCCATCAAATTCGAAAACGAAAACAAAAGAGACAATCCATTTAATTTTATTAAAAACAACTAAAATGCTTGCCTTAAACATGTGAGGAGTCTCCTATTTTTCTTTTAAAAAATGTTTAATTTTATTTATTTTTTAATAAAAAATGTTTAATTTTATATCAGATTCAAAAAAGAAATAGAAGATATATAATAGTTTGTTTTACGCGTTATACTTTTGTTGCGTTATATATATTCTTTTGCATAAATATATAAAAATAACGACTAGTTTATGAAAAGAAATAACAAACTAAATTAATAAATGATCAAAATCAAGCAAGCCATGTGATAAGAAACGTGGGTTGAAGTGGAAAGTGACTGATACAACTCTTTAACCCAGCAAAAGATAGATCATTCCAAATTCAATTTTGCAGAAAAAAAGAGAAGCAAAGAACCTAGGAGATGAGCAGCAAAGCCATGGTTGGTGTTGAAGAGTCAAAAACTGTGGACTCCAAGGGCAACTCAAATATAGGAGAATTCAAATTAGAAAAATCAAAGAGTTTGAATAATATTGCACGGGTAAAATCTGATCAGAAGTCAAACAGTTTGTTCATTTCACGGTCGCGGTTATCCCGGTTGTTATTGTGCCGACTTGGAGCCATTGCCATGCTAGTGTTGTCTGCTTATATGCTAGAGTTGAGCACCCTGAGAGAGGTTATGAGGTCAAGGGTTTTCATGCTTCGATCTTCTTCTCTGAATATTAATGATCCACTTCAAAGTAAGTACAAATTATTTGTTTATTATATGATTTGGAAGTTGTCTGTTGAATCTTGTGTTTGAACCTTAGTTATATTACCTTCACTTTAAAAATAATAATGATGATAATTTATATATCCAATCTTGATTATAAACCTGCTAGCTAGATTATCTGCCTTTTGATATGTCTTCTTACCTTCATATACGTCCTTTATGATTTTGCTTATATTAATTTTCCAGTAGAAATTAAATCCTTAGTTGTTGTACCACTGACCTTTAATTTCATAAACAATAACACTTTGTGTGCCAATTTGTTTATTAATTATTTTGATATCAATTAATATAACATTATTTTATTTATAGGATGGGATATATCAGTTTATTGATTTATATTAAATCATATTAATGTATATATATATATATATATTTAGTTTAATAGAGCTTTCCACATACAATTTTTTTTTATAAAAGTATTATACAAATAATCTAAGCTTTTTAATTAATTTAATCTAAAGGTTCATATTTATATTTTTAAAATATTTAAATATTTTATATCCATATTCAAATATTATTTATTATTTACTTAAATTATTTGTTAATGCTAAAATTACTCTCCATTCTCTCCTAATTAAGTGCAAATGCTTTTTCTCTCTCTTATTTGATTTCTAATTTCTAATTTTAAGACACAAATATTTTCTTTTCTTCTCACAAAGAACCAAAAAAAAAATTATATATATATATATATATGAAGAAGAGTTTCATGGTTTTAATGATTTTCGGCACCAAAAATTTTTTTTTTTCCTAAAAAATAAATAGTTTAATATATATATATATATATGAGATTTTTTTTTTATCTAATAATGGATTAAGCAACTTCATCATTTAATTATTTAAATAGTATATCATTGAGACGTTTCAGGAATCTATTTCAAAAATAATAATAATAATTATACAGATAAAAAGAAAAAAAAAGAATTATGGATTAGGAAGAGAGATAGATGATTAAGATAGAGGAAAAAGAAAGATTATTTAGGTAAAAAATAAATGTTATTTGAATATGAATATGAGATATTAAAGGATGTTTAAAAAGATAAATATGAACTTTTAAATTAGCTAAATTAAAAGAACTAGATTATTTGTTAAATACATTTGTCAAAAAAATTTCTATGGGGAACCTTCCTTATTTAATTTATATTGATTTTTCAACCCTTAAAATATGAGTTAATTACACTTTTATACTCTCTAGTTTCAAGTAGTTGCATTTTCAACCTCAAATTTAAAACATTTCAATTTCGAGCCTCAGATTTTAGTTTGTTGAGTTGTGGTCCAATTGGAATTTTTTTCTTTTTTTGGGGGTAACAATAATTTAACCAATATTAAAAGATAATTTTTGTAATTTAAGCCCTCTAGATTTAAATTTATTGTAATTTAAGCTCTTTATTTTCAAATATATATATATATATATATTTTAATACCCTTAGACTGTTAACCATCGTTTGCCAAACATCCAACTGGACCAAAATAAAAGAAATTGAAATTTGAGGATATAAATTGAAACATTTTAAATTTGAAGATTTAAACTACAACTTTTCGAAATTAGAAAGTATTAAAATGTAATTAAATCTTAAAATATTGTTTATTATTTGTCATATGCATTTGTAAATGGTAATTATACAAAATTGGTGTTCAATGTCTTCAATTAGTTCATAATTTCAAAAATCAGTAAAGTTTACCTACAATTACCAGTTTCATTTCATAAATCATTTCCAATGGTTTTTCCTCAAAAAAACAGATCTATCATGAATTATAAGAACCATATCAAAGTTCTATACATATACATATATGCATGTCTCAGATATGTAACATATAGCTATGATTTGTACAAAAATGTTGTCAAGTTTAATTCTACATATAAAGCATGAGGATTCGTCCGTCCTACTCAGTCACTTTCAATTAATATCATCATTACATTAATTTATTTGCAGGTGCACATTTTTATGACAACAATGGATTTCTAACAATTTCAGCCAATGGAGGATTGAATCAAATGCGAGCCGGGGTTAAGTGTATATATATATATATATATATATATAGGTTGACTTGGTAATATTATGTTAAGGTCTATAATCACATCGGTAGATTTATTTGGATTTTTTTAATTGGATTAAACATATCTTTAAAACAAAAACCAAAGGGTTGATTTCATAGGTATATTTTAGCATCAAGGATAATTTGTTCGGAATTTGTCCACGTCCTCCAGAATAAAGTTATATCTGCCAATAAATCAGTTATATTCAAAAATAACATGATATATTGAGAGATATAACCTAATCATTGAAAATATATATATATATATATATATATATATATATATATATCCAGAATTTCTTGATAAGAAAAAGATTATATTAATATAACTTGCTTCTTTTTTACTAAGCTTTACTAGTTAGCAAGTTTTTATTGGTATTATACTTAACTATAAAATTAAAAAATTAAAAAAAAAATAATAATTACCTGTAACTATGCTGCACGCAGATTTGTGACATGGTAGCCATTGCAAGATATTTGAATGTCACGCTCATAATTCCTGAACTAGATGAAACCTCCTTTTGGCACGACCGCAGGTGGGTCAAAATTCTACAACTATTAAATTAATTGATAATGTATAGTTTATAAATTGCCAATTATCAAAAAAAAATTTGGTTGCTAAATTTTGGCAGTGGATTCCAAGATATATTTGATGTGGATTACTTTATCAAATCTTTGAGAGACCAAGTCCGGATATTGAAAGAAATTCCTGATGAACAGAAGAAAAATGCAGAGATAGCTAAGCTCTATCCCATTTCACCTACGAGATGGTCCACCATTTCATACTATAACAAAGTGGTTTGCTTTCCAAATCTCCTCCTCAAAATTTTGATTAAATTTTTTTGGGCCAAGACTGTTTTCTATGACTGATTCTGATGCTTCATTATATGTGTAAAACAGATACTTCCTCAAATTAAAAAGAACCAAGTCTTGCACTTCAACCAAACTGATTTCCGGCTCGCCAATAATCATCTTCCTCTAGAGCTTCAACAATTTCGTTGCCGCGTAAACTTCAAAGCTCTTCGATTTGTTCGTCCGTTAGAGGAACTGGGCCGGAAAATTGTTAGGCTTCTTAGGGAAAAAGGTCCATTCTTAGCTCTTCATCTCAGATATGAAAAGGACATGCTAGCATTTTCTGGTTGCACTGAAGGTTGTAACAACAATGAAATTGTAGAGTTGACAAAAATGAGGTGAGACAGAACACTTTTTATATATACCTCAATAGAAAAAACAGTTTAATCAACAACACAATTAGAGTTTTTAATTATCTCCTTACATGTTTTTTTTTTTTTTTTTAATTTCAGATAGAGTTGAGTTTTAACCTAAGATTTTAAAAATATATAACTCTGACATCAAATTGAATTACTACTTCTTTCAAAACTAATGTGTAAGATTGATCATCATTTCTTTCGGTTAGAGTTTTTAATTGTTTCCATTTTATAAAAAAGAAAAAAAAATTAATATGATGTTTCCATTTTTAGATATCCATAACTAATGTGTATATTTTTCAGATTTGCCTACCCATGGTGGAAACAAAAACTAATAAATTCAGTGAAAAGAAGAAAAGATGGAGCATGTCCTTTAACCCCAGAGGAAACTGCACTTGCATTGAGAGCCATGGATATTGATCCAAGTACCCAAATTTATATTGCTGCTGGTGACATATATGGAGGAGAAAGGAGAATGACACCTCTCAGATTAGCTTTTCCACATTTTGTAAGTGAAAAACATATACATTGCCATATTTTGCTTGTGGATTGAATTTTTCTTTATTATTTTGTCCATGTGAAAAAGGTTAACAAGAAGTCACTGCTAGATCATTCAGAACTTGGTCCCTTCTGGAATCATTCAAACCAGATGGCAGCACTGGATTATATTGTGTCAATGGAAAGTGATATTTTTGTTCCTACCTACAAAGGAAACATGGCAAGACTTGTCGAAGGCCATCGACGGTATTAAAATATATTAGTTTTTTTTTCTCATTGAAAAAGTTTAATCATGGGTAGCATGAAAGTTTATGTAGGATTCATTGTATAGTTTCCAAACTTTTCATTCCGACCTAATTGAATTCAGGATTAAAGATTAATATCTGTAGTCATTATCATTTGGACTATTCTTGAACTAAAATATTAAGTAAGAAGCTGCACCATTTATATTTGGATAAATAAATATTGTATAACACAATTAACCAAAAAATGATAACAATATAAATTGAGTAACACACTTTTAATAATTAAATTGTTTTTGTTCAATTAATTTATTTTAGATATGTCCTTTTTTATTTTTTCACTTTTTTTTTTTTTTTTTTTTTTTTTTGGTTGCAGATACATGGGGTTCAAGACCACAATTCTTCTAGATAGAAAGCTTATTGTGAATCTTACAGATGAGTATAAGAATGGAAGTCTAAGCTGGGATGAATTTTCCAAAGCAGTGAAGACAGGTCATACTGATAGGATGGGTGCCCCCACATCAAGAAAAATGGCTAAATATCCAATGCTTGAAGATTATTTCTATGCTAATCCCCAAGAATGCTTGCCATCGCCTCCAAAAATATCAAACCCTGCATAGCGTTTTCTTTTTCTACTTAGGCCGTTACGGTATTGTTATAGTTTTTTTTTTTTTTTTTTTTTTTTTTCCATCATCGTGTTGTTGTAGCTTTTAAATTAATCAATTTTAGCTACGTTGAAAAAATAATAGACATAGACAGTGCACAGTAAGTAGTTATTTCAAAATTGATGTAAGTTTTAAAATTAGCATTTATACTATGTTTGGATGTAAAGAATAAGAAGAAAGGAAATGAAAATTTTAATTTCTTTGTTTGGATTGTTAAAATGAGATGAAAGGAAAGAATAAGGAAGGAATAGATTATTATTATTTTGACCATCTAGTTTTCTAATCAAATTTGACAGGAAAGGAAAGGAAAGGAAAAAGTGTTTAATGAATCGAATATTCCAATATTATCTTTATTAATTAAAACCTAATTAATTGAGATATTTTATATTTAGGATATTTTTGTAAAAATATAAACTACATTAATTATTTTTTACTTTTCTTTTTCTTTCCATTAATAATAGTCCAAACAAACAATGTTTATAAATATTTTCTTTTCCTTTATTTTCCCTTCATTTCCTTGGGTAGGTTGTACGTTAGATACTTTGTTCCCAAAAAAAAAAAAAAAAAAGGTTTGATTGCACTTAATGTATCAATAAATAATTTTAAGATAAACTTTTTTATTGTGCATAGATATTTATATATATACATATATATATATATATACTTGTTTAACCATAAACCAAAATTTATATAAGTCAAACCATTATTTTTTATATATTATAATATGATAAATTAAATAATTAATTCATAGTATGTGATAAAGGATATATATACACTTGTTTAATCATAAATCAGAATTTATATAAGTCAAATCATTCCTCAAGTTTGATTGCACATAAATATATAAATATATATATATATTTGTTTAACCATAAACCAGAATTTATATAAGTCAAACCATTCTTTTTTATATATTATAATATGATAAAATATATAATTAATTCATAGTATGTGATCAAGGATATAATTCAAATAATACTAGAAATAATAATAAAAAAAATTATATATCACATATAATCCAACACATAATTTCCAAAATTATTTTAGAAAATAAAGTTCACTCATAGATCATAACTCAAACCAACTCCTCCATCAAATCGCTTCCAATATCAGTTCGGTGTCTAAAATAACAGTAAAATATTTCTCAAGTTTCAAAAATTAAACCAAAAACATTGGACGCATATCAATGTCCCAAAATAATTTTAATAATTCTAAAATTTCTAAAATCGAACATCGAACAGTACTGCGAACCCTAAATATCTGATATCTAACATTGTGGCTTTTCCATCTAGAGGCAAAATTAATTGAAATTAAACCTTCTATTAGATCTCATTAATATCTAATTACACTAATTTAACTTTAATTTTGTCCAATTTTTCCAATTATGTCCAAACACAGTCTAATTTATCCTATATTAAACTAATTAACCTAAAAATAGAAAAATTATCAAATAATATTCAAAATTTATAAACTTTATATCAATGGATAGCTTGTAGAATGTATAACAAGAATCCAAGCTTACCTTGATCAAAAAGTGTTGCCCCTGGCTGAAAAACACATCGAAAAATTCACCAAACTTGATGCTAATTGATCTCTCAATCCGTAAAGAATTTCAACAAATAGATGATGCCAATGGATCAAAGGGTCCAAATTAGAGGAGAAAGAGGCATGGATATAGCTAAAACAGCTGAAAAACAACAACTGGCCTAAAACCGAACCCTTTGCCTCAACTAGCTTCATATAGTTGATCCCCCAGCATCTGCCAATAGATTAGCTAGAAAATTGGGCATTTTGCTCACCAACAAGTGGCCTTGTTGGTTGGTCATCATCTGTAGGTCACCGACACTGGAAAATGAATCAAACAGGCATTAACCCGATTCGTCGTTAAAATGGGTCTGGTTGATCGAGTTCGAATTCCATAGGTTTGGGAAAGATTTTTAGGACTTTTTGAGTATTTTTTTAATTTGCTAAATGAGGACATTGATTCTCAAGATATACATAAACATTAAATCCGCTAAAAGATAAAAAATGGATTACTTTGGATACATATAAATTCTTATATTTAAAAACATCTATAACCATAACTTCCTAACTGTAACTCAGAATTAAACATACTACCAGTATACAAACTCTTATCGAGAAACTATACGCTACAATGTATTGGTCAAAAAAAATTCTAAACCAATAAAAGGTTAAACTTATGGCCCACTTACAGTCTAATTAGTCAATCTCAGTTAGACCAAATAAAATTTTAATTTTAATTTCCAATTTTGGAACAGATTGTCAAATTAATATTTTGTTTATGCAATGAATGATTTCTGAAGTGAAGACTAATCTTTGATTAAATTATTATAGTAAAGAATTATCAAGGCAATGCGACAACATTTGAAAAATGGAGGTTAGGGCCCTAAGGACTAGAGACAATGTGGATCGTCCTAACTAGCTACATGTTTAATCAAATATAAAATCCCCACCACTGTACCTTTTCTATTTCCTCAAACGATAGATCCTAAATATTCAGATTGTATTGATTTTCTTTTAATATACAAGTGGTTTTTCCTTAGGTGATAATATAATATTCGGATTGATACAAGTAAAACCAATTAATAGTCTGATATGAAAATTATTAATTAATAATATCCTATTAGTTCACTTTTTTCATGCATATTTTAAATTTTAAATAGTTTGACATATGAATGGGCCAATAAACAATATAATATGCATAGTCATTTTCTTATTTAAAAGAAAATAATGTTATCCTAATAATTTTGTAACACCCCGTCCCAAACAACATCGGAATTTTCTTCACGTTGACCAAGGTTGACCGGGTTTAATCGTCATTGACCAAGAGGGGTCAAAATTTGACTTTTTGATCCGAATGGAATTTCTCTTTGACTGGGGTATCGTTGCAAAGTATGTATCACCCTGAATCCATAGACTAGTAGCACGTTGAAAACGGAGCTACAGTTTGAAAAATATTAGCAAAATAAGTTGAAGTCCAAACTGTCCAAGGGATGTCGAAGTTGACTTTTTGTTCGTGCAAAGTTGAGCTTTGACTTATGCACGGTTGTGAAGTACTCGTTGATACGAGTTTATAAACTAGTGGCATGCCCGAAACGGATATGTGGTTTAAAAGTTATGAATCTGCAAAATTTTCTAATATATTATTATTTTATTTTACATTATTTTATTAATTTATTTTCCTTTTTTTTTTGTTTCTTTTTCTTTTTCCTTTATTTTTTTCTTTGTTTTTCTTTTCTTTCGGGCATGTGAAAAAGAAGGGAGAAGGGGTACTATTCATCATCACCTCCCTCTCCCTCTCTCTATCAATTCCCTCTTTCTCTTTCTCCTCTCCCTCTCGGGCCTTCCCGTTTCTGTTTTCTCCAGCCATCAAAATGAGGCACGCACCGGCCAGCATGACAACCCATGGCTAGGCGACTTCGGTGGCCAAGTTTCTGTCCAAATTGTCGATGGACGCGCCGGGATCGGTGCCCCAAATTCGGCGACTAGTGGTTCTCCAGTCGGCCATTTTTCGGCTGTTTTTAGCCGTGAGACCTGTCCTTCCCCCTAGATTTCAATCCCATGGTTCCAAAAATAACCTCCATTTGCCCAAATTCTGAGCCGTTTGTGAGATAGAAGAAGGAGAATTTCAGTTGAAACCTTCTGCCCACTTTCCGCCACCTCCGGTCGAGTTGAGTCCAACGGAGGTCGGTAATGTGATCCTCGTTTTATTAGCTTTCCATAGACACCTCATTTGTGAATTTTGGATACTGTTTATGTTAGCTCCCCCGGATACTAGGTATTATTTATCGGAATAAAATATTAATTTATTTGATCCTATGTAATATTGTTATTCTAGGAGCACGTGTGAGTCGTAGAATTGATCCTATGGAGGATCTTGGTTGGATTGAGTGCTCGAGGTGAGTGACCCACTTTCAAAATTAACTTCGAGTGTCAAATTAATTATATTTGTGATATTTTAATATTTGAATGTTTTTATTTTGTGTTAATTATGTGATAAATTGTGAATTAAATTTTGATGCCAATATTTGAATAATTTGAAGTATATGATTTTTTGACAAATTATGGAAATTTAGATTTTATGGAAATTTGATATTTAAAAGAATTGTGAATTTAATATTATTATTTGATTTATTGTGGAATTTATTTATGAGAATTTTGATTGTTGTGGATTTTATGAGGTTTAAATGACACATTTGATTCAAATTGGTTTTTTGAAAGTTTGAGAAAGAAAGAAATATTGATTTAAATTATTATGTTTCAAAAATATTTATGCCATTGGAAAATTTGTATATTTAAATTGATGGAATTGAAATTGATAGAATTTATGCGATGAATTTATGACGATGATTTATAAAAGAATTATGGAAAATTTACGAGTTTAATTGGATGGAATAAACTCGGTGGTATTTATGAGATTTTGAGATTTGAAAATAAATATATTGATTTTATGATTTTTAGATGCACTATACACGTACTGGTGTTCTGTATACATGGATATGACTAGCGCGCAGGTGGATGTGGGGTTGTCCGATGGTTACCATCGGATGAGGGTAAGCTACCCCTCCATGGCCGGGACGACTGTTTACAGCGGCACGGTGGGACACCATGTGACCATATGCTGGTTTCTCTCTTTAACCTTCTGTCTGGCAGTGCTTGGGACGCTGGGTACCGTTGACGCCACTGGCATATAGTAGGTGTATAATATGGTTTTCGCGACATGATTTTAGTTCTACAATATTTTAGAATTTTATTTAAATTAAAATATTTTTAATAGTGTTTTATAAATTAAATTGCTTTGGTATTCTAAATTGACTTATATTGTCAATTATTTGGTTTTATTTTATTTATTTAAATATTTCTTGGATCATTTTTGTTAATGTAAATTTTATTGTGTTTTCGTATTAATTGGTTACAATACTTTATTTCCAATTTCATATTTGTCGCTCGTCTTATTTTTTATAATTATTTCTCACTAAAATTTTTAGATTATTAATTTATTGTCTTTTATTTGCAAATTATTAATTAAATATTTTCTGAATTTTTAGGGTATAAAATATTAGGTTTTGCGAAAATATTTTAAAAAGAAAACTTTTCCAACTGAGTGAATTGTGAGAGTTTTGAGGGAAAATATTATTTTTTAACTATCTATTATTTATTTACTTATTTCTTATTAATCAATTAATTAAGTTATTTACCATTTTATTTTTATTATTGTATAGTAGATTGGGTCACTCACTGAAATAATTAGCATCTCACATTTTTAAATTCCATTCCCTTAGGCCCAGGTTAGTTGACGTTGATCGTCCGGGAGCAAGCTCGACGTCTTGGTTTGTTGCTGAAAGTCCAAGAGGATTTTCCTTTCCTTTCCTATCTTGTATTATTTCTTTTTATCTTGTATTGTATTAAATTTTATATTCAATTGTATTTGATAATGCTCTGTATACTATTTGGACGATTATCTATTTAATTATGCACTGGTTCCCTGTTATTTATTTGAAGTCCTGCAAACTTGTGGTAAGTCAAATCCTTAGGGAAGATTCTGCCGGATTTTCCATTGGAAGATCCAATAGGATTTCTCTGGGATCAGGATTTATCTAAGGTTCCGGTGAAAAATCTTGGACAGATCTAACAAATTTTGGGTAAATTTTTTCTACATAAAAATATAGATATATATATATATATATATATATATCATTATGGACGGTTAGCATTTGCCCATTGAAATTTATTACAAATAGCAATAAATGGCAATAGTCCAACAAATGAAAAAAATAGTTATTTTCGTTCCTTAACTTATATGCTACTGTTTGTGTTGCGATAGTTTTGAGCAGATGCAATAGTTCTGCATGATTAGCAAAAGAAAAGAGATTGTCTTCACTTTATTTCTGTTGTTTATATTTGACTTTTGTTCTCTCCTTTTGGGTACTATTTTATGGACTTCTAAAAAGATTTTTGAATATGATACAAGCAAATAATTTTTTCAAGGTACAAATTCTTATTCTTTTCTCTTATTTTTTTCTTTATTTTATATAATGGCTTTGCCACTTTATTTAGGTACAAAATTTTAGTGCATCACTTTAATTATAGTATAATCTCCAATGATAGATCTGCTGGGTAATTTGAAAAGGAAGAACCTTTTTTTTTTTTTTTTAATAAGAAAGAAGAAGAACATAATGCATATGGATATAAGAACTATATCATTGTCCCACTCGTGGCACTAAAATACATTTTATGGAAAATTAGGAGGGATGAGCAACGGAAGGAGGATTATATAGAAAATGAGCAATCAGCAAGGGTAGGAAATTAGAGCGGGAGACTAGTTTCCGCTGTATATATATATATATATATTGTAATTTAGCTTAATTTTTTAAGTTGCATTTTTTTTATTTTTGTAATTTAATTAATTTAATTTTTAAATTGTATTTTTTCTGTGATAATTTTATTTCATCATATAATTGTTTCTTTTTTTAATCTAATTGTGTAATTTTGTTTAATTGTATATTGTAATTGTTTGTTAATCATTATTATTAATGTTTTTTATTAGGAATGCTTTTGAATGAAAAAAGAGCAGGGCTTTTTTTTTTCTTTGTGTAATTTAATTTAATCTTTTAATTGTACTTTTTATTTTTTTGAATTTAATTTTTTTAATTGTATTTTTTTCTTTTGCTATTTAATTTTATTTTTTAATTTTAATTTTATAATTTAATGATGTAAATTTTTTAATTGTCTATTGTCATTGTAATTTATATCATTATTATTTATTATTTATTTTTTGTTAAACTTTGGCATTTCACAAACATGTCGAGATCTATAAGTAAAGTACCAATCAATTGAAGAGTCATTTGGTAAGTTCTGTAGAGGAGTAAGTTTGTACGATCCATTTGGGACAAGGTGTTGGGATGTTGGAAGGAAAACTTGGAAAGGTCCGAAGGAGTGTTTTTCTTGAAGTTTGAAGAATGAAATAAAAGGGAATCCGGCTCATTTTCAGCAGATGTAGAAAAAAATGGTGTGGTAGAAATGAGATTAAGATTGTGCAGTTTTGAAAACTTTAAAACTTTAAGCAACTTGGAGGTGAATAAAAATGGTCAATTGTGGGAGATTTTTTTTTTTGTCATTTACAATAATAATTTTTTATAATTCGGATAATTCTTCTATCTTCATTTTAGTACATCATATCCATAACTTTTAAAAATGTAGATATAAATGCCTTATTAATTGAAATAAGTCATTTGATAATAATTTGCGAGATATTTGATGAATTATTTGATAATGAGATGGCATAAGAACTAGAATTTATCGCTCACAAAAGTAGAATGGCTCTGGATTAAAATTGGCTTCCCAATTGTACTACTTTAAATTCAGTATCTATTTGATTCAACATCTTATTGGCCTTGGCTATGATCATTTTTGGACTCTTATAATAAATAAATAAATGTAAAATATTCATCATGATAAACCAAGTTTTCTCATCATCATCATCATGCTGCATATAAGCTCTACTTAGAGCTAGAGTGTGGGACAATTCCAGCCTGATCAATCCTTTCAAACAAAGGATGAAATTATATCCAAAAAACAATTGGTCCTGTTTTTCGTTTCTATGGTCGTTTAATAGACTTTCCAATATATATTAAAATTGCTAAATTCGTAGATCAAATTTTAAAAACTAATAATTATAATTTAAAACCAATCAATCAAATATAATAATACGTCCCTCACACGCTTGAACACCAGGGAAATTGTCGTAACCGTAAATTGCATTTTTGACCTCAAAGTTGTGGACCAACCTCACCTATAAGAAGAAAAAATATAAACTTATAGAAAGATATGTGCAGCCTAATAGATCCTTGATACACATTTGCTTTGTGTTGACTGTATGGGTACGAGCCTGGTAATATATTTCACAGTTAAGGCTTAACCATGTCAGATTAATTTGTATAAAATAATTAAATCTTATTAATTGTTCAATAAATATATGTGTGGTGTCTACTTTGTCCATAGTAGTAGTAGACCTGCATATTTATATTATATATATATATATATGTAGAAGGTAACATCTAGTAGACCTGCATATTTATATATATATATATATAGAGAGAGAGAGAGAGAGAGAAGGTAAATGATGTTGATGATGATGTATCTATACACAACTCTGACCAGTGATATAATTGCATTTTTGAAACTTAATTTTTTACTATTTTGTAATTTAAACTTTTTAACTTTTAAAATTACAATTTTACAATTTGTTGCAATTTAAATCATATTTGATTTTAATGAATAAAAACGTTAATGATCATCTCATATGAGTTAAATGGTTGATATCAAAATGCAACATTTTCTTAAAAATAGATGCAAATTTTTAGAATTAGAAGGCATTAAAATTAATTTGAAATATAATATAATTTAATAGTAATTATTTAATCTACACTTAAAATTGTTATTAAACTTTCTTAATCAAAAATTAAATAAGACCAACAAATTATAAATTAAAGACCTAAATCGCAATTAAAAAATCCTAAAACTATGAAAATAGGGTACCAAAATGCTTTTTAAGCCTTTTCATTATAATCCTTAAGCGATGATAATTAGCAATGTTGTTAATCATCCGCTATGATTGGTATTTTTCTATTACAAAAAACAATCATATGAAAGGAAGTGCCGTTGTGGCCTATCAGAAACAAGGTCTATGAACCCAAACAAAAATAAATAAATAAACCTGGATATCCACATAAATTCTTGTGAGTCTGTGACAACCAAAATAAAAACTTTATAGTATTTTTAAAATCCTAGTAATGGACCCTAAATTAGTTTCCCAAATTTTGTTATATTTTCTTTTCTTAATGCAATGAATCATTTCCGAAGTGAAGACTAATCTTTGATAAAATTATTATAGTGGAAGCTATCATTGCTTTTAAAAATTGAGGCTGCGGGCCTCAAGACAATGTGGCTCGTCCTAAGTTGGTAAAGCCCCACCGCTATTCCTCTTTTCTGTTTCTGTAAAGATAGCTCTTGTACCTCTTCATCAAAACATGTAAATCCTGCTTAATTTTCTTTTGATATCTTGGTTAATTTCCTGTTGATAGACGAGTCACTTTTTATTAGGATGTGATACATATACATACATACATACATATATATATACTCACACACACACACATATATATATATATATATATAGGGTTTTACTATAAACTCCTATCAATTTACTAGTATATAGGCCTGGAAATTGTTTATTTCACATACAACAATTTTTTATGGTAAAATCATATATATATATATATATAAAAGAAAATTCTATGATACGAATGGTCTGAACCATATTATAGTGCGGACTTTAATATTGACGATAATTTTTTAATAATATTAACGACAATTTTTTAAAAAACTATCATCAATATTTGTTTTCATGTGATATTATCAATGGTTTTTCAAAAATCCTCATCAATATTAAAATCCACATGACAAAAATATGTAAACATCTGCACCATAGACAAATTCTATATATATATGTCACTATTTCCGATTGATACTAATTGAACCAAAATCTAATAATTAAGCAAATTTTCATTTGCGCTTATTAATTAATAAAATATATAAATTTACTATATTCATGCACGTTCTAATTTTTTCTAAAAGTTATATTTTTCTTATTTTTCATGCTACTATTTTTTATGGTTAGTTAAATATGAAACAATAAAAATATATAAAAGATATGTACATGTATAAATCGTTTAATTTACTCAAAAATATTGATAAAAATTCAGCCAAAAAAATGTAAACTGAGAGAAATAAATTATTTTTAATATAAACGATAAAAATATAACTATTAATAAGATAATAATAGTTTAATATATTAAAAAATAAAAAATCGTAAATAATTAAAGAATAAAATAATAAACTTTTTTATACAAATTTTTTTAGGTTGTCATAAAAGAGAAGAAAATGATTAAAAATATTTACTTTGTTTCAAAATACATGTTTTTTTCATTTATATAATACAACAATACGTTTAATTCATATTTTAAACTTAAACTATTCCATTCAAAAATAAGCATTTTTTCTATGGAAAACCAAAAAAAAAAAAAAAAACCCAAATATATGTACATAAGCTGTTTGTAAAGAAGTTAACAATTTTTATATCATTGGCAAAAGAAAAGGGCTTCCACACTTTATTACTTTTTATTACAATTTTTTTTTTTTTTTTCTTTTTGGGGTGAATGTTATTACTTTTGATTACATATTTCACTTTTGTGCTCTTCTTTTGCGTACTATTTTATTGACTTTTAAAGATTTTAGAATATGATACAAACAATCAATTTTCCAAGGTACAAACTCTTTTTCTTTTTCTTATTTTTTCTTTATTTTATATATTGGTTTTGCCACTTTATTTAGGTACAAAGTTTTAGTGCATTACTTTAGTTATGGTATAATCTCCAATGATAGACCTGCGTGGTAATTTGAAAAGTAATCTTTTCTGATAAGAAAGAAAAGGAAGAAACTTATGCATATAGACAGAAAAACTATATTTATTATTTGTCCCACTCTTAGGACTAACGCCTTTTAGCCTTGAAGAAAATAACTTCTTTCTTACCAGGGAAATTGGCCCCTCAATGGCACAATTTGATACATTAAAAAGAATTATACAGTAGCGTACAACCAGAAAACCAGAAATGGCAACCCCCTAAAGATAACTTGACAAAGTAACTACACAAAATTTTATAGATCGAGGGAAATGGTTCTTGACATGAGCTCCATGAAAGAGAAAAGAGAAAATCAAGCACAGCATGTACAATAACTAGGAGATGATGCCAGAATATTCCAAAACAGAAGAAAGTAGAGCGTAAAAATCTACACGAAAATGACTAAGGTAATGTCATACTAGTCTCTCATGTCTTGAGCCGTTTTTGAGCTTGATCTGAATCCTCCCCATTGCCTGTATCCTTATGATGTGCCATCGTTTGATTACTAGAAGTTGGATTCTCATATTCCTGGAAAACAATGTTAAAATGTCGAGATTACTCATAGCCAATTTCTAGCATTCTACAATAAAAGAGCTCGAAAGAAGTCTGCTAATTTGCTAACGAGAAAAAATGAAACACTTGCTCACGTATGGAGATTGGAAAGGAAAATAATGAAGGAAGAGGCAGCAAAAAGAAAAATCAGACGAAAGTTCATAATAAGAATGTAAATACATACTAACCAACCAACCAGCATCAGGAAAGCTAATACCTTAGAAATGGGCATTCTGGAGGACACTCCTCTGTTTGCACGCTTCCCAAGATCAATCTGCACTGAGATGCTGGCCTGTGACAGATCCACACCAGCACTCTGCAGTGCTTGAGCTAGATTGTTCAATAACCTGTTCAAAAACAATTTCTGCACATGTTACCAGCTTATAACATAGTATATTACCTAGAAAAGGTCGATGAGAATAACGTGCTAATGAAAATATGCCATAACTCAGGTTTCTCAAAGTAGCACAGTAAGTGAGAAAAATATATAATACCACAAGCATAAGAGAAGTTCATATCTAATCAAGCAATCATCCCTTAAATATATCCTTACAAGCATGACAGAAAGATTATAAGCTAAAAGATACAAGTATAGGAATGAAATAGTAAGTGCATCAACTCAATATTTAACGAAATATAACAAATGCATTCACCACCAATGATAGGAAGACCCATTGAATTAGAGTAAAAAATATTTCATAACCAGTAACTTAAAATTGTACAGAGAAACCAGAAACTCTATGAGTTTGTAAAACACCCACCCTTGAGAGTAAGCACTTGAGATGCTAATTGTTCCCCCTTCAATCATCAGCTCCTCTTGTTGGTTTATTGTATCACTTGTGCAGGGGCACTGCGTTGATTGTGCATCAGAAACTGGTCCTTGAAGAGAATGTGCAAGCACACCATCACTCCTCATTGGAGCAGACATGCTGGCTTGAAGAGGCATGGGAAGAGGAATTCCCTTGTTGGCAATCTCAGGATGACGATCCATAGCTTTGCAAGGTACATCTCTACTAGGGTCAGATTCTACTGGATTTTGTGTGCTTGGAAGCATTGTTGGGTTGATCGAGATGCTATTCTCATCAAATTTTCCGGGAAAATTGGACCCTGGACCAGAACCATTCTTTATGCCTTGAGGACTACCAATATAACTTTGTACACGCCAGTGACTGTTTCTCTGTTTTGTTCAGGAGCATTAAAAAATGAAATTGTTTGCAATAAACTCTTGAGTTTTGAGTTCCAAAACTCTTTAGTTTTAAAACAATGTTTAATGCCAAGAATCAAAAAATTTTACCCAAGGCATTAACTTTGTCGGCTCTGGACTCCATCCCTGGTATGAACCTTCATACTTTTGTACCTTTTCCTGTAAAACCTGGACATACTCGATAACCTGTACAGGAACACAGATAATCCTATGAGTTGTGACATTGCAGCATCAAGCATGAACTTGTTTTTACAAATACATTTACACAAAATAATGACATACCTCTACTAGGAATGATGCTGTATCTCTCTTCTGATCACTATGAGGTATGAGATCTCTCAGTATCTGGAATCTGAAAGAAAAACACCAAGCTTCTTCAAGCTCTATTGACAATATTATCCATAAGACCTAAAATATAGGATCAATTACATATTTGAGCAACTTCAACTCTTTAAAATATACCCTTACATTGTAAAGTGACCAGTAATGCCCACAAATATCAACAATTTCACCAATTCGACATGTAATAATCAAGTGTTACCAAGAGTCCAAAATAGTACATTAAGTCATTTTACGTGGAGCAACCATGCAAGCCTCACCAACTAATACTTCAATTATTGGAGATTATATTATTCAAGAAATTGGTTTGTTCAACAGCAAAATGATTTACAAGCAAAATCTTTAAAAAGAATGCCATTTGATGCAGAATAAAACATAATCATTAATCTATGTTGCTTATCAAAAATACATTTGTAACAACATCAAAAGCGCTGTCAAATAACCAATATGAATCATCACCATAATAATTACAAAATGAAGAGAGTTACTTTTCAGTATACTTTTAAATAAGAAAATTCAAGCATAGATTTTAATTTTGTTGAAACGATTACCTAAAATACCAACATATTAATTACATTGGGAGCTACGTGAATTGAACTAAATTATTCAATTGATGATTTCTTCCTTGATAATGTACAAGTCAAGGCAAACAACTTCTATACATGAGGGGTAAAAAACAAAAAGCCTATGGCATAAGTCAAAGGTAGTGATGCTGAAAGTATATCACCCATCACCCAAAGAAAGGTAAAGAAAATATCAGCACAAGAAAAAAATGGAGATTACTTCAACATTTCCTAAAATTTCAAAAAAACATTTTCTCACAACTAAGGAAAGGTTAACACTTTCCAATAAAAGTCAATAAGGGGCTTTCATATGTTACAAGATGCATAAAAATGCTACCAAATTTTCTTCTTTTAGAGCTTAAAACTTCAGCAAGTTAGCAAGGAAATAGCAAATCACAACATAATCGTCAACTCATAAATCTTCTATTTCCGTTATATATCAAACCAAAAATACTAAATAAATATTACCTCTTTACAAATCTAATGCTAGCTAAAAACTCTTCAATGGTACTTCACAATTATCTCTATATATAAAAATTACCATGCTATAGGCCAACCACCTTAAGAATAAAAAGTTAGTAAAATGCCTAAAGCAAGTTAAAAGTTCTTGACTTTCATAAACAAAAATCAATGAAAACGATCAGAATCCATGCAAATGAAAATAGAGCGGGTTGGATTATAACTCATTTTCCACTCCAATCACAATTTACCAAGAATTCTAAAGGTGAAACGCATTACTACTAGATGTTTGTATGCATGCGTTTCCACAAGGTTTTTCCAAAAATGCAAAGGCAGTTAGTCTAACAACTTCGTAACTTACAAAATGAATCAATTCAAACAACGGCAGACCCTGGTCAAGCATACCTCTCATTGATCTTGCTCCTTCTGCGCTGCTCTGTGACTGAATGTTTTGATCGTATTGCACTAGCTTTATCATTGTTCTTGCCATCTGATTCCATAGTCAGAACCCCAATATAAAGAAACCCCATAATCAGAAAAATGCAAAAAACCTACCCAACTCCACTTTACAAGATCGATGAAAGCAAAAAAATGAAAACCCAAAATCTAAAAAGGTCTAAATGTTACCCATTTACTGATAATCATCCAAAAAGAAAAGAGAAAAAAAAAAAATAAGCAAATGGTCTTTGCAGTAAACTGCAAAGAGTATATTTGTCCAAGTAAATTCCAAATTTCAAGAGTTAAAAGTGTAAAGTGCACACATACAGACAGACACAAAAACAAAGTGCCTATTAGTAGTAAACCAGAATTCAAGAAAACAAAGAATACCATAATTTGAAAAAAAAAAATATATATATATATATATATATCATTCCAAAATGAAATTGCACTGTGCACAGCTTGCAAACAGTACAGTGTCCCAATTACAACACCTCGAAAAAGACGATCTCTTACACTCGGATCTATACTTACATATAAATCAACATATAGAAAAGCAAAGGGTAGTGGTTATAAAGGAGATACCTTTGCTGTTGGGGTTGTTGTTATTGGAAGAAGGTCCTTCTTTCTTCGAACCAAAATCATCCTCATCGTACTCTTCCTCTTCTTGATTACCCTTCGTCGCTGTTCTCATCCTACTATTATGATGGGTCAAAATTATTATGCTCCAAAAATTTCTTTTTTAATGAAATCTGAAGGATGCCCAGATAAGAAAAATCTAAGATATGCAGTAGCAAAAGCTGAAATAAGAGATTTGGGGAAGAGAGGAGAGGGAGAAGATTGAAAGAACCTTTTTGGGGTTTTTGACTTGAGAGAGAAATTGAAGGTTGGGTAAGATTTGGGAAAGAAAAAGGAAGAGATTTGGGAAGTGGGTTTTTTTCTGTCTCCGGCAAGAAGGCCGCCAGAGTTGGGAGTTTTTTAGACAGCTTTTCCGGCTCTGCCAACTCCTTGTGACTTGTGAGACACCATGACTTTGTTTGCTAGGAAGTAGATGGTGATGGAAATAGCATGCGGCTTAGCTCATGTGCTTCCCGTGAGGTCACTTTAATTGATCACTTTCCTTTTTTTCCCCAAAAAAAAAAAAAAAAAAAAAAAAAAAAAAAAAAAAAACTTTATACAAAATGCTTTACGATAATTCTACAATTGTCCACATTTTCTGAAAAAAATAGAAAGCCCAATGCAAAATAATTTCTCCTACTCATGTCCTGTCTCCCTTTTTTTTTTTTTTTTTTTTTTAATGAATGTGTCCTGTCTTTTATAAAGAAAAAAAAATTGCAGATCCATATTTATTTTATGATAATTAGTAATACTTTTTATAAATTTTGTATTCTTCTTTTATCCTAAATAACAAATTTATTAATCATTTATAAATAATACAAAATGAGGAATTCAAATTTAGAATTATTATTTAAAAGACATGTGAATTAATCTTAACTCATATTTTTAATTATCTATACTTTATTTTTTTTTTTTTTGGCATACATGTGAAAATTTAGGTGTGTGGTTGAATGATGAAAAAAAATTTTTTTTTTTTTCTTTCCAGTGAATGTTCCTAATTTAGCTCTACAACAAACGGCTAAAAAATGAACGATTTGATTTCAGAAACGTAATTTGGTGACTAAACTACAAAAATGAGTAAAGATGACTTTTTTTTTAATTTACTTTTTTTTTTTTTTAAACTTTGTCCCATGTTGAATTACACAAATCGTAAATTCTCAAAGGGTATATGATTAACTTCGGATGAACTTAACAACAAAAAATCAAAACTCCCCGTCCGTACATCTTTTATTTCACTATTTTCATTTTCCTTGACTACCATCAATTTTTTTTTTATCGAGGAGTACAAATCTTCTCATACATATACATAATTCTTCTATCCAAACGTTTAGATAAAATTTCCAATAAATTTTTCCTTCTTAGCTCTTAAATGTTTTTAAAGGTTAAAATTTAAAAATATATTTAACGTTTATACTTAATTTTGGTTTATTTTATCTTTTTAAGAACTTTACTATTTTAATAAACTTATATAAAATTTGAATATATCTTTAAATATGAGTTTTTGAAGTAAGTCTTAGTGGAAAATTCAACAAAACATCCTGATGAAAAGCCAACTATATATATGTAGAATTAATATTCTAAGAACTATCTTTCTGTTTATTCTACGAAAACTATTTTCCACTTTATCCTATAAAATATAATAATGTAGACAACAAAAATATGATCCACTTTAACTAATGTATTTGATTTTACATGTTAATACTTTTAAAAAAAAAATAATACTAAAGTCTATAATGAAAAAGGGAACCAGTGATGGGATGTTTGGGTAATGTAAAGTTAGTGAGAATTTAAAATTCTTTAGGAAAATAAAAAAAATTTTTATTTGGATAATTTTTAAAATAAAAAATTTATGAGCCCTAACGAAAAATAAATCTCACAATGTAAAAAACTGAGATAGAAAGTGGATCCTCCTACAAAGGTATCATTCTAAAACTCCCTAAAAAATTAATTATAAATATTTTTTTAAATACAAATTTATCATTTAATTTTAATGTATAAATTTATTTAATTATTTGTAAGTTCTATTTTCTTCTATAATTAACCAAACACTATAAAAAGAATCGTAAAAAAACTGATAATCTGTAAACTGAATCCCAACAAACTGATTTTTAAAAATTAGTTTCCTTCAATATTTTTCCTTTTACCAAACACCCCATAAAGGTAAATATTTAATTTTTGTATAGAATCATATAGGTTTCATTTTTGCTTTTCAAATCATCCTATTTCTTAGGCTAAGTTAGAGATGGTTTTCAAAATAACATTTTTGTGTGTGTGTATATATATATATATATATATAAAGTTATTCTATTAGAAACATATTCCTAACATAAAATATTAATGTGTTTGAAATGTCAAATGTTAAAATATCACCTCAATTAATAAATTAATATTAAAACTCTACTCCGCTAATAACAATCATTAGCCCTTGACATCTTACTGGATGTCCAATATAAAATTGAATTAGCCCTTGACATCTTACTGGATGTCCAATATAAAATTGAACCTATTATTCCAATATATATATATAATAATAATCTCAATTTTTGACTTTAATAAATATGGTATTATCATATACTGTTTAATGCTTTATATTTAAATTTAAATATTAAATTCACTTTGTTTATTGTTGAGTTGTTACCATATAAGCATTATAAACTTAATTAATAACAGATTTCGTGATAAGTATCAAGGATTTATTTTCGTATATATATAAAATATCGGATTTATAACAACATGAACTAATTATTTTATGATTAGAATATCTTTTATTAGCTTTTTGACCATTTAAAAAAATTTAGAGAACTACTAATGCATTTTAAAATTTAACCCATGAAGCAATTTAAGGAACTTGGTTGTATATATGTGTGTGTGTTTTTTTGTGTTTTATTTATTTTTTTCCTTCCTATTTTTAAATCAGCATGGACCATGAAATAGGTCGGACAGTATATTTATTGTCTTGCAGATAGAAATAATCTTTTGGGATCTCTTTTAAACAATTTTCCCATTATAGTAATAAGGTTGCAATTTGGATTTAATCAACATACAATTTTAAGATAATTTTGGAAGTGCCGTACACTATGAAATCAGCACACTGTCTTACACTTTAGAATCCAAAATTGTAATTTTCTTTTATTTGGTTAAAAAAAAAACTGTTTTTCCATATAAATAAAGAAATAAAATTATATATAATCATTTTGTATGCATGCAAAACATTTGCACTTGACGAGAGCAATTCGATTTAACTTGACTCTTAACTCAAATCCATCCGTTTAATCTTGAATATCCTTAACAAGTTAGTCCAACAATTTCAAATTTGAGTAAGGTGTGGCACCTCAACAATTTTTTTTGTTATTTATATATATAGAGTTCGGTTATTATCTAGACCTTCTGCATTTGAATGAAGAAAAAAAATAATGCTTTTTTAAAAAATAGTTATTTTTTCTCTTTTACAAAGAAAAAAAAATATAACAGTTTTTTAAAAAATTATCATTTTTTTTTTATTTGTATATGGACAATTCGTATGATAAAATCATCTATATATATATATACACATACAAAGAGAGTCGGAGAAAAGACAACAATTTTTTTTAAAATTATTTTTTTTTTCTTAATCTACATGTGGACGATCCAGATTATAAAATCATCCTTTTTATATATATATATATATATATATTATTTTGTTTTGTTCACGGTGTCCCTTTATAAATAGCTTTTCACGAGTATATCTACCCTTTATAAGTAGCTTTTCACGAGTATATATAAAATTTCTAATTCTTTCTATAACATTCCTCTGGCTATTATTTGGTCAATGGATTTGTAGTTTTAGATGCCCCAAATGGACGCTTAAAAGAGGACAATAATGAAAAAGCATGAAAGGGAAAGAAGTAATGACATTTTAGGAAAGAAATTTATTATTTTCAAAATAAAAAAAGAAAAAGAAAATTATTATAAACTTGAATGTTTTGCATCAAGGAAAAGGATTACTACGCCTTGTCTTTTCAATCATTTTCTATGCTTATTTTTCAATTTGACGATAGATTATCAACCCATTAAAATTTTTTTGAAAATTTTTTTTATGTACAATCTATAATAATTTTTTTTTCAGTGTTTTGATCAGATAGAAGTAGACAATAACTAATAAATACTCCAAAAATATAGGAAAGGCCAAAGGGTGAGATAAGGCTGAGATCCAATGAAAGAGAAACGTGGCAGGATGAAAAAACTTATTTCTTCACTTTTTTTAAATAATGTTCAATATTTTTTTTAAAAAAATTATTTTAATAATATAAAAAATATATTTTTAAATAATTTATACTGTTGTAGGCCAGAACAATATAATATAAATATAAATTCATTCAAATAAAAGAAAATATATAAAATATAGTTATAAATGTATAAATAAATTTAAATGAACATATATATGGGGCGGGGAGTACATTTCCAATCCAACGTTTGGCATTTTGTCCTGCCATGTTGGGGTTAGATTCTTACAAAGATTGGTTCAACAAATCATTTTACTATCTTTACAGGAGTACCATAATTTTTTCAACTGGAAAGAGATGCAAAAATGACTTGTGGGATGATTCAGTTTTTTTTTTTTTTCAATTTTAAAAAATTCTCAAAAGTTTTGATAAATGGGTGGAGAATTTTTTAAACAAATCTTTCAATTTTTGATTTAAATGCCAATAAAATTCATAACTTTAAAAAGTCAATAAAATTTTTTGATATTTTAAATATCACATAATTTTTATAAAGTGTTAAAAAATTTTAATTTAATACCTCTTAAATTTTATTGATTTTTAAAAAGTCATTTAAAATACATATTAAATATCCCCAAACTTTTTTAAGCTTTTTAAAAGATCATATTAAATACCATTTAATTTTTTAATTTTATAAAAGTCTATATAATTCAATTAAATTTCCAATTAAATATACCACCAAATTACTGAGACCATTGGCTAATATATACTGCAAACCTGCCTTTGTGTACAAAATTATAATGTTTAAAAAATAGGAAATAGTATTAAAATCATTAATTTATTTCAAAGTTTAGATAAATGATATGTATTATCAATTAAATTTAAAGACAACCCAAAATAAAAAAAAAATTAAAGTAAGAAAATCATAAATCCATAAAATTTAAAAACATTAATTACCAAAAAAAGAAATTTATAAACATTGTTGTGTTACTGATCAGACCCAAAATTTTGGATCGGGCTAGAATCCAAATCGATTCGGAGCTGGCCAATGGATCGTCAACAGTCTTGGTATTCCCAAAAACGCGCCGTTTCATCGTCAATAAAATTCATTCACGCATTGCTTACCTCAATATTCCGAACCCCCAAAAAAAAAAAAAAAAAAGATGGAGCAGCCAGGAAACACCACGTGGCATGTAACCCCTCCTCAATCCACATGTCAAAATTCAATCCACTGTACGGCCACGTGTCTTATTCGTAAAAACCTCAAAAAATCAGATCTTTTCTTTTTTTTCAACCTCTGGCTTTAATTAGATGATCTTCCGCATTCTCTGTTTCACAAAAAAATAAAAAATAAAAATATTCAAAATTTAAAAACCATCATGAAAAATATTCAAAATCTTCGAAACCTGTACTGTACAGATTCTGAACCAACTAGAATTTACACCAAAAACCCATTTCCATCAATGCCTCTAATTCCTCAACATCCCATTTTTTTGGAACTTTTAAAGCTCTCTGCAACTCTCTGCACATTGTTCATTTTCTGTCCATTCCTTTTCTTGGTACTCGTTTTAATTTTCTTCTCTATCTTTCTGATTTTGCCCTTTGTTTATTCCATAATCTGGGCAGTTTTTCTCTGGAAAATCTTGTTCATGTACCCCATTAGATTTTTTGAGATGAAATTGATGAAGCTTTTGATTAGCAGAAAACCCAATAAATGTGATACTGTAATTTCAAAGAATGAAGAAGAAGAAGAAGATGTTGATGATTATGAGGTGTTTGAGGTACTCAAAGAGAAGCAGGAAAGTGTGGAATTGGATCCTATGGAATTTCCAAGTTTCTATGAAACCGATGATGATGAAGGAAAAGGGATAAATGAAAATAATAAGCTTTGCAGCAAAGAAGAAGATTCATGGCATATTCTTGTTCCCAAATCTATGAAGATTGAAGAATACAAACCGGTTTTGTTCATTTTCCTTGCAAAACCTTCTTTGTCATCTTTATATTTATATATTTTTCCACATTCATTTTTTTTTTTTTTTTTTTACAGTTCTATGAAATTTTAACCTTTTGGAAGAGGAAGGAGAAAGGAGATGCATAGCATAGTTGAAACATTTTATAGGTATAGTTTGTAATTAATTTTGTTTTGTTATTGTTTTTTTTTTTTTATTTTTTTATTGTTGTTCGTTTCTGTAAGTAAAATATATCTGAATGTTTTTCAAACAAACAAAATTTTAATTATCCAAAATTAGTCCGTTGAATTTTGATATTATTTGTGTTGGATGGAATTTGTGTACATAGATAGCATTGAAAATATGTTAAAGTTTATATGTATACAGAGGATCTTCTATAGGATCTGGACTAAAGTTAAAATTAAGAAACATCCTATTAGGGTAAAAGGTCACGTTGATCCAATGTCTTGTTAGCTGTTGTTCATATTACCCGACCGTACAAGATTCTTCAACACAACAAAAATGCCAGGGGAGGAACTCCAAGACAACACAAATTGCATCCCACATGTATATGTATATGTACATATTTGTCAATTTATCAATTGTTAATATTATTCATTAATTTTATATGAACTAAATTTACTTTTGTAATTTGCTATAGAAAAAAATATATATATTAGTTTTGTAACTAAACTGGGTATGTTTTCATTTTATAGATTCAGAAGCTAAGAGACCAAGGAAGATTTAAATTATACTTATGCTTTCGAACCTCTTTGTAACTTAATTTAATAGTTAAGCAAATCATAACATTGACTGTGTGCATAAGTTAACTAATTTTGATTTTCATGAGGTCTATGTTGTAAACTGCATCTTTGTCCTTAAGTTAAGGTTTTCTTGATTGTCAAGCTTATGCTTTTATGATGTTTTTGTTTGTGGGAATTTTTAATTTTGACCCAGGGAATATTATATGCTATTTTTTTTAAGTCATTTAAAACAAATTGATATTTGTTTGTCCACCCTAGCCTATGGAGACGTATCTGCTACTGGTTTTAGTTTTCTTATTGATCACACGCTGCGATTTTGTTTTAGACCCAATTGGGTTATGGTACACAGATGTATATACAGAGAAAGAAAGTGAATACATATACAATCAAGCAATATATCATTAATTAATAGCAAATGTTCAAAAATCCAGCTAAAAAGAACAATTTTGTAAACTAATTTAACCGAACTTTGTGTGCTGAAGAGAAATGCTTTGCTGCGGCAACCATGGCTGCCTCAGGTCCACTCTGTGGCCCGGCTGCTGCTGGAGCAGATTTTGAACTACTCTTCATGATCCCATTTTCTCCTCCACCAGAGACACAGAAGCAAGAAAAAAGTGAGCTTGATTTTGAGTTGTTCATGGAATATTTCTTATCTTTATCCATCTCTCTTTTGGCAAACAATATGCCCAAACTTACAAGATAACAGAAGATTAACCCAAGTGTATTTCTGTATAAAAACATGGTTACCATGTTCCTATATATAGCTAAGCAAATTTCTTGATGACCAAGTTTACCCATAACTACTCTGAAATTTCGTAGTGGTAAACTGGCTAAAAGGGAAAGATTCAACCAATAGAAGATAGGATTAGTTTGAATCTTTGACCAAGAACGGATCATGAGCATCTAGTCTCTTTCTTAGGACGCAAGAAAGGAAAACGACACTTTACTTTAGTCTAAGAGTTATTAGAAACTCTACGTAATCAGAGTAACTAATTTTAACACATCATATCTATTTGAATTTTGTGTAATTAATTATATAGATATCATAAACAATCATTTAATCAACATTTAGCATGTGGTGAATTTATTAGTATTTTTCTACAAATCTGTTATAGATTAGACGTTTTTTGGATTTTTTATTTTTTTATTTTTTATTTTAGGTCCAATATCAAATTCGATTATGTTGGTTCTGCTCAAGCTGGTATATGGAATATTAACTAGTTAAATAAAATATAATATTCTCACCTAATTGTTTTGTTTTGTTACTGGTTTAGATCACTGGGTGAAATTTGACTGACCAATGGGGTGAAGTTTTTTTTCTTTTTTCTTTTTTTTTTTTTTAATTTTTGGGATCTTGGGATGGTCGGGGGATTCCAACTCTAATTCTCTAGGTGGAAAATAGTTTATTTCGTCATTAAGCTGTCCTGGAGATATAATGGGTTGAAAAAATTTATTATTTATGTTGATTTTGGATATAATAAGGGATTTGAAATCCCATTTTCTATGTAGAAAACAAATGATTTTGTTACTAAGCTATCCCTAAAGAAATAATGTATTGAAGAATTTGAAAATTATTGTTTTATTATTTATGACACTAAAATAAAAATGCACTGAATCTTTGTGTTTGGTCTTTATTGTATGGAGTCAAAATTTGTGGCCATTCGGGAAAAAAAAAAAAAAATCCTGAGAAAGAAAGATGAGGTTTATTGGCTTCTTGTTATTTAAACTAATATTTTAAATGATTAAAAAAAAAAAAACACCAACCTAATCTAGCCAAATCTAAATTTAAAATCCTATTATTTCCCATTTATCTAAATCTATATTCCTATTATTTTTTTTAAATGAATTTTATTTTATTAAGTCCTGTTTCTTAGGCATTAAAAAGTTCTTTGCATTGTTTTATTCTCTGCAATTTAATATAATTGTTTGCATTGTCTAGCAAATATATAATTCAATTATCCCTTTTTGAAATAATCTTATCATCACTAAAAGTCAATTTTGTTTCATATAAATAAAACAATAATAAATATAAAGTTTTAATGCAATGATACTTCGAGATAAAATAAAAATAAGAGCACTAGAATAGTAGTAAGAATAAAATAAGAATACTAGAATATTAGTAAGTAATTAAAAGCCATTGAGCTCATAACGTATTGAAAAATAAGAATAAAGGTACAAAATAAAAATATTAAAATATTAGTAAGAATACAAGGAACAGGAAGAATACAAGTGAAAATCTCATCGCTTACATATACATGACAAATCTAAGGTAGAGATATATTTACCAAAAAAAATCCCTATGGTAGAGATATAAAAAACATTGATCACCTTTATGTCAACCATTTAGTGTTCTTACCTCTACACAAACTATGTAGTAAATTTACCTTAACCAAAATCAAATGGGAAGGGATTTATGCTGATAATATGTTATAAAACTAACTAAAATATATGAAAACACAAAATACAATATAGAACATAAAAGAGTAGAGCAATAGTGGAGAGAATTTAATCTTATTGTGTATCACTTCATATTTCATGACTCTATTTATAGTCCTTTACATAGTATAAGTTACAAATAATATCAGAGAGATTCTTTTTACAATACAAAAATAACTTTAAACAGTCCCATAAAAATTAATTTTATTAAATTACCCTTATCTTCTTGTTTTTTATTTTCACTTTTTTTTTTTTATAATCGAATTCCACCGTTTTTAGTTTGAAGGTCAAATGTCTCTTTCACTTTCTTGAACTGCCAAAAATAAAGGCCAAGATGTTCAAGGGTTAGGATTTCTCATTTTCTGATATAACTCTATCATTCATTAATAAAGGGCACTGTCATCGGAATCTCAAGATCCTTTATTGACATCTGAGCCTTGCCAAGCGCTTGCACCAAATGAGGAATCCAAATACATTCATAAGAAACCATGAAAAAAGAAGCTGCCAAACAGTAAAACCCCTTTATTTTTTACTTTCAAATGTTCTAATAAATGTTCTATCTCAGCCTTCCACAATGACAATGTTCAAGTTCACCTGATGGGTAAATAGAACTGATCTCCACCGTTCATCTTGGTCAAAGTTGCTGAAATTCATGTACAGCATAATCTCCTGCTCAATATCATTAAAAACAGAGAGCATGTGTTGGAAATACTGTCACTCTTCTTGATTTTCATTCAACACGAAAATCCATCTGCCTCTGACTCTTCAAGTTCATCCATGAAAGGAAGGGATTGAGAAAATTGTTTGTAATACGTTGGATTGTGACCCATCTACCACCGACGATTGGTTTTAATCTTTAAAAAAAATAAATAAATAAATAAATAAATTGGGTTTTAAGAGAAAAATATACAAGAGATTGGTTTTAGTCTGAAAAAAGTGAGAAATAATGGTTCTCCGTTGGCATTCAAATACAATATAAAAAACAAAAAAGAAAAAAGAGAGAAAATTTAATGATTAAGATTTTAAAAGAATAAAAGGGTATTTTAGTACATTCAATGAGTATGAAATTGTATAAAGTTGTTTTCATATTGCAACTAGAAATCCTCCTATTATTAATATACATTACATATTACACCATGAATATACATAATTATATAAGTTACAAGAAATAATTCAACGGTGACCTCACAACATATTCCTAATAAAATTTTCTTTTTCTCATTTCTTATAAGCTCAGACAGTCGAACTTTCTGCACAAGCCATTGCGGAAAGCCCACTTGGCTCATTGAAAAAAGTTTGTTTCTATATCATAATTTTCCTGACTCATCATTTTTGGGAACAGAGGTCAATATCATTGTTGTTATTCACCAATTTCTTTTTGATGAAAGGTTCATTAAATAATGGCTTATTTGTCATTGGCTCTCGGACTTTTTGTTACAGAAAAGTCATTAAAAAAAATAAAAATAAAATTAAAAAAAAAAAAGGAAAAAGACTTTTATAATTTATTCAACAAGAACAACATTGTACAGAAAGTTCTACACCAACAAAACAAAGAAATTGACAAATTGAAAACAGAACAACCGTTCAAACCCCAAATTAATCACCCTCCAAAGCCAGTGCTTGATTTTCAACATAAAATTCGACAAGGCCAATGGTCTGCATATCACAAAGTTGGGCAATGAATCAATCTCCATCGTATTGTAGTAGTACTAATTATACCGCACCTTGTGAGGAGAAGATAAATGCTTTTCCACGGCGATCATGGCGGCCTCCGGGCCTGTCCTGGAGGATTTGCTGCTCTTATTGTCATCATCTATGGCAGAATTGATAAATTCAAACAACCACAAGGCAAGTGATGCTAGGAATGAGGAGGAGTTATGATTACTCTCTTCAGTATTCTTACCCATATTTTGGTTATCCAAAAATGAGAATGTTAATAAAAATCTAATTTTCAAAACTAGCTTGTTGAGGATTAATAATTTGCTTTAGCTAGTTTTGGTTTCAATGAGCTGTGAAAATTGCAAATGTTTAGCAGCCTTATACAGAGCCAAGATTTTTTCTTGATGATCAAGCTAAGTTAGCTTGTGTGGAGGTTCTTTGTTTCTGCCTCTGGGAACCTCACGTTGTGTTGACTAGGAAAAAATATCACACGGACTTCATATGCATGTATCCTATATTTCTTCTATTACCAAGTCAAAAAAAGACTTCTATAGAATAAAGAAAAACAAAATAAAACAAAATGAACTTCATATAGACCCCTCACGGACCAAGCACATTTTAAAACTTTTTAACAGTTTTGTTTGTTTATATGATAAATTTGCATTATTGCATTGTACTACTGAAAAAGGAATAATTATAGAAAAATGCACAGAGATATTTCCATATTGTTGGTTCAAACGTCCATTATGTTTGCACATCTTTATTTCCATTTTGTTGGTCAAACGCCCCAATATTGTTGCAGAGACCATTCAGGTTTTCATGTGAGAAGTTAAAGTTAAACTTTAAAGCGGGGTTAACAAGGAGTTATAACCTATTTACTCTCACCTGTAATGTTCACCCATTTACTCTCAACAACAACAAAAAATAGAGTGAACAACTAATATGGAGTGAAAACTCTCTGTGTTTTCTGGATATCTGAGACTAAAGCCTAGAGGTACAAAAGCACTGGGGCTATATCAAATTCGTCCTTTTGGATAAGTTCAAACCTTATATTGGTTTCAGAGACTATTTTTATTGTACCCATTGAGTTATATCTCTGTTTTCTTTTTTCTTTTTTCTTTTTTTCTTTTTTTTCATTTTTCTTTTTTTTCCTTTTTAAGGTGAAAAGCATGTTTCATGGAAGCTTAATTACGACTCTGTAATGGCGATTTTTGATAAACTTGAAGTTAGGTCGAGATTTTTTTTACACTATTGTTACTTATCATACTATGAACTTCTCTGTGAAATTTGGTGATCTAAATCTTTGTGTTCTATGAGATATGTTGATCAGAAAGTTTCTGGAAAAGTGGTTGAAACAGTGAATTCGAACTCTGTTTATTTTCTGAATACTCCATGTTAGTTTGTGTTCTTGGTATTTTTAGAAACTAGGGAAGAAGAGCTTTCTAAGGATATTTTTTTGTTCAGTTTCATAGAGAAAAGAAAGAGATATGAGCATTTGAAAAAGGGGTCATGGACTGTTTTTTGGGAACAAAATACAACCCGGAAAAATTTGTCTCCCACAAGCAAGCAAAAGTGGCGCGTGCATACAGGCACCGCCTTAGAAGTCTGGTTTTGGACCAGATTTTGCATCATCTGTTTCGATTCAATTTCATATATTTTTTGGCTCCCATTAAATATTTTTTAATTTTTATTATTTTTAATTTAAAAAATTCTATGGTTCTTGTCTTACAAAAGAAAGACAAGGCAAAAGAAAAATATGATACAAAAATAATACCAATTTCACTACAAGGATGGACTAATTATAGATATACAAAATAATATTCTACTAATATAAACGTGAATAGTATTTTTATTATTAAAGATAAATAATAGTTTTTATCATTCATGAATAGTTTCTTATAAAACGGGTATTGCAGAAGTGGTACAAAGAGAATCTTTCTTTTTATATTTGTCGGCAAGCTTTGATAGCTCAAGATTTCTATTGGTAGAAATTTAACCCTCTATCTGATTGATGATGTTCTCCTCTGTTATTAAGTCGAAGGATAATGCTGGAGAATGTTAATTTGGCATTAGCTTGAGATGGATTTTTTGTTTGGCCTCCATTGCTAAATCTTTTGGAACATCAAAATACTTAATTGATATGTTATTTCTCCAATAAATTTTGAGCTTGCATTTTTTGTTCATTGAAAATAAAATAATTTACTAGTAGATGAGCTAAGAAAATTCTTCTATCATCAGTATCTCTGAATAAATTATTTTCTTTTAAATCCCTATCTATTTCAATCAAAAATTCTACAAAGTTGATCCACTATTCTTATGGATGAGTACCTTATGCCAAATCAAATTATCTGAATGTGTTCCTCCTCTATTTCCTTTTTTGTTGTTTCAGCGAGCAACCATATGTGAGATCCCATGTTGGTTAAAAAAGAAAATGAAGCATATCTTATAAGAGGATGTGGATACCTAAACCATTGAGAGGCCTTTAAAACTGTTCAGACGGGGTCCAAAGCGGATAATATCTCATGCGGATGGACTGGGCTGTTACAGTTGGTATCATAGCCAATACCCGGATCGGTGTGCCAGCGAGGACGCTGGGCCTCAAGGGAGATGGATTGTAAGATCCCACATCAGCTGGAAAGAGAAACGAAGCATGACTTATAAAAAGGTGTGGATACCTTTCCTGTGAGAGGCCTTTTAAAACCGTATGGACGGTGCCCAAAACGGACAATATCTCATGTGGATGAACTAGGCTGTTACACCATATATGATAAAGTTGAAAAAAAAATTTCTATGGCTCTATCCAATGGTTCTAGCGATTAAGAATGTCAAATATTTTATTCTTTTGTGGTTTTTTACCACATGATTGACCATTGATTTAATCATTTGGAAAAAATTTCTAAGTTGGTCAAGCCAAACTTTGAAAGGTTATTAAATTAGTAATTTCCCATTCAACAAATGTTAAACTCCAAGGTACATGATTTAGATAAAAATGGGGTTTTGGTTAAGATTATCAATGGTATTTATATTAGTTGTGTATTCAACTAATATATTTTTAATAATTTTTTTTTATGATCATGAATCTTTTCTAGGATTGAAATGAATAAATGCGGAGGCAAAGCTTATCTAAATTTTTCAAATAAGTATATTCTCTAAATTTTTTTTTCAAAGAAAGATGACTGATTATCATTTTTAATGAAATAAATTAAATTAAGAAAAATATTAATTTACTCATAAGAAAAATCTTTATTCTAATTCATTTATTTTAGCAATTTGTTTTGCTATCCTTTTAGCTAATTTACTCATTTGAACTTGGATTGCTTTTCCACTTCCTTCACTATTTTCTAAGATATAGTTTTTTCATACTCCATTTAACTGTTTGTATATATTTTATAGTATTCTTAGATTAAAGAAATCAAGAATACTTGGAGAGATATTTTGTCATGTATCCAAAACTTAATTATTAACTTTCTTTATCATATAAATGCTTATATATATTTTCTAAATTTAAATAAATTTCTCCTTTAGCTTTAGGTTGTTTATTTAAATTATCTCTTCTTTCTTTTTTAACAATAGTAGGTGTAGATTCACCTTCTGATTTTACTCTTGATGTTTCTCCAGTTTTGGTATATAATTCTTTCATTTTTTCTTCATAATTGAATTCATTTTTAAATTCTTTGATTGGTAGATTTTCGATTTTCCTTTTTTTAGGATTTTCTCTATTATCTATAGATTCAAATAAAATTTTACTTTCTAATTTTAAATTTTCTTGTAATGAATTAATTTTTTCAGAAATTTGTTCTTTTTCAAATCCCTCTTCTATATTAAAGATATGCTTAAAGTGTTCTAAAATTTATTCATTTTTAAGCAAACTGGTTTTACTTTTTCTATAATTTTATTGCTTTCTTCTATGCTTAATTCGGGTTCTTTATAAAACTCTTACCAATAATCTAATGTTTCTTTTATATTTTAAAATTCATCTTGATTAAAAAAATTTATTGGAGTAGTTTTTCCACTTAAAATGGCTAATTTAGAATTTGATTTATAACTAGTTGGTTCTCGTATTTTAAGATTTTTAAACTCAACATTCATAATTTTTATAGTATAACAAACAAGATCAGTAATATTATTTAGGCTACTACAAATATTTTTAAGATTTTTATTTTTATTTTCTATATGTATAATATGAAAACAGTTTGTATTTCCTTGATATTCTAATTTTTGACTTTTATCTTATTCCATTAATTATGGTACCTAAAACATTTTAGTTTTCTAAAGGTGCTTGAAACCAATTTACGAGAGTCCTCTAAACTCAATAAAATAGAAGACTAGACATGGAAATATAAGTTTTATAGAAAACTAAATATTTGGGTTCTAAATTAATGATTGAAGATACAGTTAAACAAGAATATAAAAAAATATAAACACATATAATAAAAATGCTTAGATAATCAAAACATACATTTATAAGATAAAGGCTTTTTTATATTGATAATATAATAAAATTACACTTGCAATAATATAAAAAATCTCTATGAGATAACTTATAAGGTATAAGTATCTTTTAGGCTCTGACACCAATTTGACTACAATGATGGGAATGAAAGATATACAAAAGAAAGATAAGGTAAAGGAAAAATATGATACAAAGATGATACCAATTTCATTACAAGGATGGTTTATTTATAGGTATACAAAATAATATCCTATCAACATAAAAGTGAATAGTATTTTTATTATTAAAGATATATAGTATTTTTTACAATTCATGAATAGTTTCTCATTAAATGGTATTGCAAGGGTGGTACAAAGAGAATATTTCTTTTTATATTTGTCGGCAAGTTTTGTTAACTCTAAATTTCTGTTATATTATACTTGAAAGCGGGAGGAATTTTTTTTATAGTGTATTATTTTTTTTAATAAAAACAATATAAGGTTGTTTTTATTGTTGTTAACCAAATTTTTTGTACATGCAATTTGTATGCATATTTATTTATTAAATTATAAGAGGAAGTTCTAGAATTAAACGGATTTACTTTTATTACTGTTTTGGATTATAGATGCTAATTTTATATGATGGATAAATATTTGGAATTGAAAGATAATTAGAAGTATCGATGACTTTTCAATTTCGTTCTTATATTTGATTGATCATTGTTTTAGTTTATGTTATTGCGAAACAACATTTTGCTAATTTTAACATCCTTTTTTGCGTCTCTATATAGTTATTTATTATTATTATTATTATTAAGTGTACCATAATTATCCACTAACATATGTAAATATATGCACATCCACAACCACATACTTATTAAAAGAGCTTATTCTTACACAAATCAAAGTTATACTGCTTCAAATATGGAGAAAGTAATGACTACGCTTGTCCTGCTACCCCTCACAATTAGTCCTAACTCTGTCGCTCTTTATATATATAATGGGAGCTTCTCATGTTCTAATGCTTTGGACTAAAAGTTTTATTAAAATAAACTTATATATTTGCTTTATACGTTATGAGCATCTCACATTCCATCATATATGGTGATGTGAGAAATATGAGCAAATTCATTATAATAAAATTATATATATATATATATATATATATATAAAGTTTTTCTACAATGAATATTAACCGTGCACATTATGGTGTAGATGGTGTCAAATTATATTTAATTCAAGATTAAAGTACATATTATTTTTATGTATGAATTAGGTAATTTAGCATAAATTCGCACTATAACATGCGCATCGAAGCATCCTTATTGTGGCAAATATATGTTGAATTGTGGCTAATTAAAATAATGGAATATATATGGATACGCAGGTGGAATCTAGCTATAGGCAGTTGTTGCGGATGCCACAAACGAGGACTGTCCAATACCTTCACCAATTTGTACTAGCTACTGTATTTCCTGAACTTGCTTGATTAGCAAATAGTGTTTCTCTCTTAGATACAAATTTGATATACATAATAAATAATTTAAATTTATGCTATTAATGATGATTTAATACGGTATATATCACAGTTTAAAATCCTAAAAATTTATGTTAAAATTCCACTACCATCTCCATGAAGCATAAATGCAATCAGCCAACAAGAATATATAATATTAATATAAAGCTGCTCTCTTATATAGTTATCACTTTTAGTGGATGGAGTACCTGTTGTCCTTCTTATCCTTTGGCCACATCTTGCGCTTATTACCATCTTGGAATCAATATAAATTATACTTTCTAGGGAAACAAACAGTAGTTTGTGAGCTGATCAAACTTCTTGGTATTGTGTTTAGTTAATTTTTCCTGTGGTCTGTAAAAATACATTTTTAACCTCTATATATATATAAAGGTAAGGTTTTCTTGATAATCAAGCAAAACTTATATAATTTTGAGGTTGCTGTTTTTTGGAACCTTTGATTTTTGACTAGAGAGCAACGGTCTTTGTAAGTGATTATTTTGCACAAAATCAAGATTAAGTATTTTTACAAACTAATTGTTAAATGTTGATTATGAATGATTTATCGCCTTGTAACAATTAAATTAATGTATGATACTTTCTTCTTTCTTTTTTTCTTTTTTTTTTTTCCCTGTGAACAGAATTATTTTTGGGATCTCTTAGTCCTTCTGAGTACCAGAAGACTTTTCTATTTATTGAAAATGAGATTTTTATTGTTTTATCATTTTATGTATTTATTTTTATATTTGCTCAAACAACTTTATGTATCAGGCCATTCCAAACGCCCACTTGGCCCATTGAAAAAGGGTGCGTATGCGAACCTTCCTGGCTCCTCATTTTTTGGTACAGATGTCAAAAGCATTTTTGCAATCATTCCTCTATTTTCTGTTCTTGGTCTTTTTTTGCTACCACTGTATTTATTTATTTATTTCTGTTTGACTGCCAGGCTCTATGCTTGGTCAAGAAACAAAAACAACTTTTATTCAAGATGGACATCATGGTTACCAAAAACAAAGAAATTAACAAACATGAAGGAAAAAACAAAAAAAAAACAAAAAAAAAAAAAGGAAAAACCAATCAAATACAAATCACTTCACAAAATACAAATCACTCCACAAAACCAGTAATTGATTTTTTATACATCATATTCTTCAAGTTGATCATCCCCTTCTTGATTAGTTGCCATAAAAAGTACCCCTAATGAATCAATCTCTTATGTGTTTTGCTCCATGAACATCAAAGATTAGTACTAATTATACCGCACCTTGTGAGGGGAAGAGAAATGCTTTTGTGCGTCGATCATGGCAGACTCCGGGCCTGTCCTGGGGGATTTGCTGCTCTTATCGTTATCATCTAAACGAGAATTAGTAAATTTAAAAAACCACAAGGCAATTGATGCTAGGAATGAGGAATTTTTATTACTCTCTTCTGCACTCTTACCCATATTTTGGTTATCCAAATATAATAATACCACTTTGGGTATTAATAGAATCTACTTTTCAAACCTTCTTGAGGATTTGCTTGGTTAATTTTGGTTTCGATGAGCTTTGAAAAATGCAACGTTTAGCCTGCCTTATATAGAGCCAAGTTTTTTCTTGATGATCAAGCTAAGGTTGCCTGAGGCTCTTTATTTCTGGGAACCTTACGGGGTTGAGTTGTAAAATATAATAACACGGACTTCATACATTTCTTCTATTATCAAGTCAAAAGTTTGTCCATCTTCTTAGAAGCCAGTCGATATTTTTAATTTTTGCTTTTAAGCCACCATGCCCCAAATGCACCTTGAATGGTTCAAGTTCAACACAAATCCAGTCAAAGTCGAAATGCATTTTTTTCCCACTTGAATAGGTTTTTATTTTACTCAAGTATATGTTCTTCATAAAATACAATATTACAAATAGAAAATTCATGTTGTTATGAATTATTCCGCAGCTTCCTATCAAATTCAAGAAAACGAACCATAAAATAAGTTTATGGATTCAAATTTCAAAGAAGTAGGGGGCAAAAAAAAAAAAAAAAAAAAAAATTCTTTGACTTTTCTCAAGGGACTCAAAATATAGTCCAATAGATTCTTATCTCAACGTATTCCTTTATGATCAGAGCTCTTTCAAATGTCTTTGCTAACTGTCTGCGCTATGTATGTCAATATGCCTTCTTAAAATCCAAATTGTTAGTTCACAGTTTGCTTAAAACTTACTTGCACTAATTTTAAAACTAAACGTTAACAGACAAGATCACTAATTTAACTAATAAGTCCCAAAAAGGAAAAATAATAATAATAATAATAATAAGTTAACTTCACGCAAACTAGCTATTCCAGACACCCTGACGGACCACACACACTTGAACCATCTAATAGTTTTGTTGACATTAAATTTCATTACAAAAATATTTCTGGGAATAATAAAGATCTATAATTTTTTACATTCTTCCTATATAGTAACTAATTTTATTTATTACTTCTCATTTATGGGAATGGAGATTTACAACCTTCTGAATAATAACTATTGTGGCAAGCTCAATGCTTAGTGGGAATGTTTTACTTTTTATTCAACAAAATTAAAGAATACATATAGTACAGAAAATATTGCCAATAAAAATAAAAAGAAAAAACAAACAAACAAACTAACTAAACCCTAGTCACTTCATACCTACATAATGTATATACATTATTTTTAACATTTAGCTTGCAATAGTCTTGAACTTAACATGGCTATTGGCTTCCATCATAGAGGAGACAACTAATTCGTTTCTTTATGCCAATGGCCATCTTGTTGTCCAGAGGAAAATTGAAAGCTCCCCAAGCCGGACAGCTTCAACACAATATTGCCAGCCATGGAAGTTGCCATTTAAGTACCTTAAGCAGCTCCATATAAAGATTATGCTCCATCCAAATCACAGATTAAGAAAAGTGCTTTGCAGAAAGCATAACAGACGCCTAATTGAACCGCCACTTTATGTGCGGAAGAGAAATGCTTTGCTGCGGCGATCATAGCCGCCTTCGAGCCATTCGCCGCCGTTACGCTGCTCTTACTGTTGTCACCCTTAGCAGCAGCATCGAATGTAAAGAACCAAGAAACAATTGATGTTATGATGGAGGAATGCTTGTTATTGTCTTTCTTATTCTTTCCCATTTTGCTTATCCAATATGCAAATACCACCTTGCAATAATGATCAATACATGCGATGAATTCTACTTAATTTCTAGGGAAACAAACAGGAGTTTTTGAACTTATCTAACTTTTTGATGCGTTGTGCTCAGTCAATTTGGTTGTCGTATGTAAAAATGTATCTTAGCCTTATATAAGCTATAAAGTTTTTCTTGATGATCAAGTTAAGCTTATTAATTTTGAGGTTCATGGTTTCTAGGAACCTGGGTTTTTTTTTTTTTTTTTTTTTTTTTTGACTTGGAAGTATTAAACGGTCTTCACAAGCTAATTTTCAACGTCTACTTCTTTTTTAGTCAAAAACCCATTTCAGAAAAAAAAAAATTTTGTCCATCTTTTCTTAGACATTAGACAGCCGTGTGGATTAATTTGAAAACTTTGGCTTTAAGCCAAAGTGTGAAAGACCACTTGGTCAAATTGTCTTAAAAGTCACACACGGTAATTCGTTTTGATTTTGACTTCCATTGGGTGTGGCCTACCAATGCCCCGTGGGCCACTCCACAGACAAATCTAGAGCCTCACCACAGACAAATCTAGAGCCTCAACTCAGAAAATGGATCAAAGCCCAATGTGTTTTCTTCACTTGGAAAGGCCTCCTCCTTGATAACTTGGACTTTGCATAACATCAAGAGCATCTAATGCTATTGCATTTTCCCGATGCATTGCAAACTCATAGCATAATAGTTGTTATAAGCCTCACCAATGGAAAGTAGTAAAATTTCCCACACATTTAATTTTTAATTTTTAATTATTAAAAAGCAAAATTGAATGGAACCCACTCATCCAATCAAATCAAAAACAGTTGATTAAATAAAATTTTATATTTGCCAATGTTATATTTTAACATGCATCATTGGAGAGGTTGTTAAAATTTAGTATTGTGAGCCCATACCAATATAAAAATGTTTTTACAATTTGTTAAATTTTTTTTTTTTAAAAAAAAAAGAATTGCAGTTAATACTATATTTTTAGTATATAAAATACATTTCTATTTTTTAATAATAATGTGAGGATTTGAACTCATAAAGGAATTGAACTCATAATTATTAGTTAAGAAGCAATGGTTTTTACCATCCACTTTTATAAATAGTCATATTATATTATAGAATTATAAATTAATGTATAATTTAAAAAAAATTAGGATATTTAGACCAGTGATTCCTAAAGTAGCACTTTAATTTCTTTACAATTGCATCCTCTAACTCATTAAATGGTACATTTAGTCCTTTGTAAAATTTCCATATATATATTAGTACATTGCCAGCCACGTGACATAAAAAATAAAGGGCATGGTTTGTCCAGTTACATTTATAAAATGGTACAATTTTCATTTATTAAAGAGCAACTTGTTTGTTGTTTACAATTTTTACAAAAGACAGAAAGAAAGTTAAAATATCACAAAGTATCCTTTATTTTTAGTGTCAGAATGACTGACAATGTGTCGAAGATCTATTAAGATTTTAGATGTAAATTTCCAAGAGGACCAATCGTGCACAATTACCATGAGTAGGAATGGATGCAACTACTAAATAAATAAATAAACAAATTGAGGACCAACATGGGAATCAAAATATAATTTGGAAACCAATACTGAAAAATAACCCTATAATTATTTATTTACCTTTTAAGAGATCGGTAACTTTAGCTAAAAGTAACTCTATGCTTCCCCATGTTTATGCATATACAAAATTATCCAATTTTTTTTTTTAAATATATAAAAAGAAGGACAACATTAATTTGAAGTATATTGTGGCGTAGACTTGCAGGAAGCTGAATAAAAACTTAATTATCCAGCAATGTGTTATTTTTTCCTCGGATATCGAACATGTTATTAACCATAAAATCTATCAAAAACAATGATATATATAAATACATATATATATATATATAGTCCTATAAAAATTAAAATCATATTGTCCCCGACAGCAAGCATGAAGAATCATAGTATTAGAACACGAACTCCCTTACAATCACAGCGATATCCAAAAAGGGTCCCCTTCCTCAGCTCCAGTCCAACAATGTCGGATTTATTTCTTATATTTATTTATTTTTCTCTTTATTAAAAAAAATATTTACACCACGATCTATCTTCACGGTTAAAACGATATCGTGTGGATGAAGGTTCATACACGTGAACCGTATTTGATAACTCACGACCCAGCACCGCCCACAAAAGCCGACCCCACTAAAAATCCAAAGAACAAACCTTTGGGCCCTGGGCCTCAGATCCATATTCGGTCCCATTAAAAAAAAAAAAACAAAGAAAAACTCAGAATCAGCGTGCGCCGTTCACCACCGCCCACCGGAAAAATGTACTAAAACAAGCTCATTGACCCAGAGAGAGAGAGAGAGAGAGAGAGAGTCTTTGACTCTGACTCTGACTCTGGAATCTCTGACTCAATGAAGCAGCTTGCTATGCGTTTTGGAGGATTCTGTTTCCCTTTGGTGACGTGGAGCGATTCTATTTGACTGGAAATTGTCCGTTGCAAATCTGTTTTGTTCTTTTTTTTTATTATTATTACTTTTTTGAGTACAATGAACCCAGTCACTGTTCACGGATTGGGAGTGCATTGTGTGTACGTTATGGACTTACTCTCGTATGCACGTCTGCTTGTCTATCCAATGAACGTGAGCAGCACAATGCATCCCCTATTATTTATAAAATAATAATAATAATTTTGAAATTAATTATATATGAAACCAATTTCTAATAACAGTATTTGTTGATTAAGTCCATTTTAATTTTATATACGTTTTAATTGCTGAGAGCTCAGCTTATTATTAAAAATATGAGAGCTTAATTCAATTAAGATATGCTATGGTTGAAATTTACGTTTTAATTGCAAAGTTATTGTCTTTTAACATTGAATGTAGATGATTCAAATTATTATCCTATTATAGAAATTTGAATTTGAATCATTATTCAAAAAAATAACGACTATTATCGTTATGGACAAAAGAACAAATTTATTGTTTTTTCGCTGTAATTGTATTTTTAAAAAAAATAAATAAAGAAGAAGAAGAAAGAATAACAACCTAAAGATCTAATTTTATCTTTAAAAAGAGGGAGATAGAGAGAGAGAATAACAACCTAAAGTATCAATTTTCATTTATCAAAATGTAAAGAACATCAAATAATCAAAATGATTTGTTTTTTGGGTTTTGATTGTCTGGTGGGGACTGGAGATTTTAATAAAAATTCAATATTTTTAGACATAATTACTGGTGTTTGTTTAACTAATTACATCTATGAGAGAGATAAGTTAAATTTCAATTCAACAATTTTTTTTTTTTTTTTTTTAAGATGAAGTGGGTGTCTGGTCATATCATATAAGGTTTTTAGGCAATTCTTTTCCATTTTTTTCTGATTCCTTCAAATGTTAATTTTATAGTATTTGATTGTATTTTGAAATGATTGTAAGCTAAAATAGCTTCTTCTTCTTTTTTTTTTTTTTTTTTTTTTTTGTCTCCAGAATAATCATTTGAAAATGAAATTTCGTTTATCTCTTAAAACACTATACTTTATAGTAAAGTCACCAAAATTTACAGTATTAATAAGACTTTTACCAAATGATATAACAACGGAGGTGGTATCATTTCATTTGGTTTATTTTTCTATATATTTAGATACGTTTATTAATTTGCTACTTGATAATGAGGAACTAGGATATCACTTCATTTTCAAAATTTGATGAGTTTAAAATTATATAGATGGTGAAATACATATATACAATCTTATTTACTATTAAATTTAATTAAGTTTAATATTGCCAAAAAAAAAACTAAATTACATAATATATTTTTTCTTATATACGTATACAGAAAAATAAATGAAGATAGGATTCAGGATACACATTAAAAATGATAATTATGTGACAAAAGATATAAGAACGTACCTATTTATGCTCTTCAGAAAGAGCAAGTTGAAATATGTCAGATCGTATTATATGTCAACATTTATTTATCATTCATTCAATTTATGAGATCGGTTATACCACTTTATTTTTTATTTTAATGCAATGGGGCCTAAGATCCATTAATATTTATAAGAAAAAATAAATAAAATATAACTTCGGAACTTACAAAGTAGGTGGTGAACAATTTTATACTCTCATAGAAGAAAAAAAAAAAAATATATATATATATATATATATTTAACATTTTATTTTATTCAGGGTGACATGTCCCACGTCTTAAGGATTTTATTTATTGCAGATTGGGATCTCGTGCATGGTACAGAGTATAGACCAAGAAGTCAGAAATCTCTCACTTGACTCCAAAAATTTATTCCATTTTGATTAGAATAACCAACAAGAACCACGTGGCAGATAATATCAACAGGTAAGATTAAAAAAAGGGAAAAATAAAAAGTAATGAGGTTCAACGGTCAGCATCACGTGCGACAGGAGTATGGCTGACCTTATTCACGCACTGTATCAAAACAAAAACCAACCAACAAGGAAACAAACAATTAAAGAGTTTGTTTCTTTTTCTTTTTTTATTATTATTAAATTAAACAAATAAAAGGCTTTCAATTTCAAAGGAGCTTGATTGAGTTATCCGGCAATCTGTCAAACACACACCAAAAATTTCTTAATACCGACCGCTGCACTCCACCCCCATGTGCCGGCTTCCATGTTACCCAATTTTTTTAATCATATTGCCGTCTTTAGCCTACCTAATATTAAGTCACTTTTAATATATATATTTTTTAATTTATTCAATTTTTTTAACCTGTTTTTTATGTTACTTTAATTTCACATCATCTTCTTTTTTTTTTTTAAATAATTTTTTTTTACTTTAAATGTTCCATTTATAGATTTTAATATAAATTTTTTTAAAGTTGCTATTTAGAATATCATTAAGAAAATTTTGATTGATATGTTAAATAGTAAACGATTTTATATATAAGTTAATTTTATTTTTTAAACAACTAAATTTCTACATGAAAAAAAGAAACACTAATTAATAATTGATAAATATGTATGAATTTTATTGAAAACATTCACCAATGGAATATTAATATGTATATATATATATTTATCTTTGTTTATAGTTTGGATAAAGAATTTTTTAAGAAAATATGTAGATTGAGTTGAATTATTTGTGTTGCTTTTAATGATATGTCTAGATGTTACCATCTACATTTATCCTAAGGATGGCAATTTTCTTTGTACATCCCAAAAACTACAGTACACAATCCCTAACGGAGCAGTTTTTCTTTAGAATAAATATTTAGGATCCGAATCTGAATTCAACTGGGATCGGGAAATAAAGAACCTAGCTTGTATATATTCATTTTTTTTATTTTATATATTTAGATTATTGTATTTTTTAAGAATATATTTTATTATAATTGTAAATTTGGATCTTGATGTATTTTATTGTATTTTTATTACATTTTAATCATTTTATTTACATTTTATTCATAAAAAAAAATTTATATAAATTTCTCAAAAAAAATTATATCAATTATAAAAAAAAAATAAATGGGAAAAACAGTCTTATCCCGTGTTTTATTGGAAAATTCTCGTCCCCGTCTCACCTCTTAAAAAACATAAAAAATCACGAAAACAGGATGAAAAATTCCACACAAAGACGGAAATAGGATTTTAAAAATTGGTCTCATCCAACCCTGTTAACATTTCTCACTTTTCCTAAAATAAAAATGAAAAAATTTACGACCCATTATTTACCCCAAAAAAAAATAAAAGAGAAAACGAACAACCCAGTATGCCTACTATCGTCTCACCATATTTTATCTCCTAATAAATGGAAACAAATTAACAAATTTTCTTGTAACAACTCAACAAAATTACAAATTTTTAGGCTGCCATTGATTGGATTGTATGTAACGTTGCAGTTCCATTTATATGGAATACCAAAGAATGGTTAAAATTACAATCATTTAGAAATTGTAATAGTTATAGTGTACTTTTTTGGCTAAAACAATAGTTATAGTTGTACTTAGCCCTGTGGTTGTACAATGCATAGTGCACTTTTAAATCCAAACTTCAATTTTTAACTTGGGTAAAAAAGTCATTCCTATGTAATAACAAAAATATTGTTATAATTGGAGGTCGCCAATAGAAATTCTATTGGGTATCGCAACGCAGTTCATGAAAATATTTGAATAATTATTTGAAAGAGTCCTGAAGCTTTTAGAAAAATTTCTAATTAAAATCAGTAAGTTCCCATTATATAATGGGATATGATTTTAAAAAAAATTAAACTCACTTTTAAATTGATAAAAATATTTCATATAATGTTTGGTGAAAAAATATAAAATCACTATTTTTAGAATATCTATCACCTATTTAATAATTTTAAAATAATCATCAATTTTTGAAATGATTCTTAAAAATCACTCACATATACATCTTTAAATGTTGTGTCTCAAAAAGCTCTTACAAATAAGTTGAACCTCTAAAAAAAATCAAAAGTAAAATTTATCCCATACAAAACTTAAATATTTCGAAATATTTTTTAGTTTGTACATAGTATTCCCTTTTGATGATCCATCTTCATACTCCCCACGCTAATAACTTATCATCTATTTAACAATTTTAAAATAATCACCAATTTTTTTGAAATGATTCTTAAAAATTACTCCCAAATACATCGTTAAATTTAGTGTTTCAAAGAGCTCTTACAAATAAAATGAAGCTCTAAAAAAATCTAAAATAAAAATTATCCCATACAAAACTTTAATATTTCAAAATATTTTCTATTTTATACATAGTACTATCTTTCAATGACCTATCTTCACACTCCCCACAACAATAACTTATATATCTAGTAATTAACTTATATAAAATCTCATGTATCAGTTTTTTTTTTTTTTTGTAATAATATATCATGTTACAATCGGAAAAAAAGAAAATAAAATAAAAAGATAGTAGTAACATATATAAATAAACTGTTAAAAAAAAAATCATATCAAGGTTTAAAATATCTGATATTTTTTTAAATTTTTTTTGATATATTCATTTTTTGAAATGGTCAAAATAAAATTTAGGTTCGAAATGAAAATTGATAAAACTTCCATAATATCCATTGAAATTTTCAAAAATTGCCAAAATTTTCATGAAAATTTTCGTAAAATATCCACATCAAATTTTTAACAATTTAGTTAAAAAATCTATAATTTCCATATAAATTTCTGAAATTTCCATAAAATTTCCATTGAAATTTCGAAAATATTCATGGAATTTTTTAAATTTTTTTAAAAAATTCATAAATATTATTAATATTTAGTAAAAAAAAAATTATTAAATTAACTTCATTGAAATTTTTTTTACCCTTTGATTACTTTTTAGATATTTAGTAATATAAGCAAAACTAGTCTATTGTTATTATAATATGAAACTCAAGTTGAGTGATATGGAAGCTGAAGAATAAAATCATTAAGACTTGGATCCAATAATAATATTTGAAATTATAATGGGCGATGATGATGAAGAGGGTAACCAAATGTACCAATGGATTAGAGATGTTCATTTAGACGATCATGAAGGAAATCCTGATCTAAAGATTGTTTAACAAGCTTAAAAAGAGGGAATAAATATTCAAAAAATGATTGCTGAAAAAGTAAATTATAGTAGTGATGATTCATTTCAAAGGCTTATGAGAGAGCAAACTAGAACTACTAGTGCTTCAGCTCCATCAGGTGGTACACATTCACAATTTGAGACTCTTAATAGTCACTCTAACTCCAGTGATGATGAATACAACTTCAATAAATTATCTGAATTAGAAGTTATAAGAGGTAATGGCCAAAGGGAATCACCAAGTTAAGAAGTTGGATTAAGGCCATTTACTGGTGAACAATATTACACACATGCAAAAAAAGATGAAAATCATGGAAGTAGAGATGCAGATCAAGAATTTGATGCTGTTGGAAAAAGAATATATACGTAAAGAGAAATCTATAATGAAGATGTCACAACAAGAAGAAAATTCGATTTTTGTGAATTTTGGATCTATGAGGGTTGGAAGTCATTTTCATAATCCTTATCCAATGGATATTTATGGAATGTCATTAAGTAGCAACTCATGGGTACCATCTCAAAGTCAACCATCAAATAATAGTAGTTATACACATAGTCAACCAATAATACAAGATCCATATGGTTGGCATATTAATAATTATATGCAAAATTATCAGAAAAATACATATTTTCATAACTACTTCTCACATTTCGCATTTCAAAATCAAAATGAGGAGGAAACTGATAATTTTCAATCATCTAGAAGTTTTATGTTATATTAAGATGATATTTATGTACTATAATGTAATTGTAATAATTGTTTTATATATTTTAGTTAATAAATAATTTTATCATATATGTATTTTTTGATATATTTTTATCAATAATAATTCATCTATGGTCATTAATACTTATAATAAATCAATTCACTAAAAAGAATATAATATCTATTTAATATTTTAGCAAGTTTTATAATTAATTTGATAAATGATGGATTAAATAAACTAATTCAAAAATTTCAATTAAAATTTCAATTTTTTAAAACAAATTTTCATAATTTTTTATCGATATTTGATATTTTTTGGTATTTTTATAGAAATTTTTGTATTTTAAACTTTAGATATTTTCATCGATATCGATTTTTTAAACATTTCATAAGAGCCTAGTAGTTTAAAGGGATGGATGTGGCCACTAGGACTAGAAAGATCTCAAAGTCAAATTATCATTTTGACTGGCGTGACCATTCTCCACGGGTTAGTGTGCGTTAGGCTATAGCTATGATTTCGGTGGAACTAAAGAGCATGAGAAAACAAGCTTCAAGTTGTTCAATATCAATTATTGGGTTGAAATTAGTCAAATTAATTTTATATTATGATCACTAATTAAAAATAAGCGTTTTGGTAGCCATAAAGGTCAATTAGGTATGAAAAAAACAAACGAAATGTCAAGAATTGCCTACTCTCAAAAGTAGGGATAGTATATGTGCATGCATGATGTGCATTTTTTTGGTCAAAAAGAGAATGCCTTTCTTGGTTGAGTGTAATTAATTGCTAAAATATTGGTGTTTACATATGAAATCATTCATAAAACCTTACATTCCACTTTAATGACAGCTTATTATTTCTTTTTTTTAGCTACTTAAAATTTTTCCCTTTAATTTTTTTTTTGATAAAAAAAATTTGCCTTTTAATTAGAAATTCCAAAAAGCTTTCAACATTAAAAAATATGAACTTTTGCATTATTTGTTCAAGTTTACAACCTATTAGACATTGTAGATGGGCAATAAGGCCAAAAAAATTATAAAAAAAAAATAATAAAAGGAGAAATAGTGGATTGAGAATATATAGATTACCATTTGAAATGACATTTTACTTTTGACAAAGAGTAATGCTGCTAGTAAATTTATTACCAAATTCTAAAATTTTAAATACTAAATAATGCAACAGTTTATTATTAGTTGACATTAATATAGTTTAAATTTTTTTTTTTTAAAAGTATGGTATTCAAAATTTGATAACTCTAATATTATCATACAAGAAACACTTTTTATGCATGCAACAATAAAAAAAAAAAAAAAAACTTATTTTTTGCTTTTTTGTTGCTTGTCAAGTTTTTATTTTTATTTTTGGTAAAATATTACTTCTAAGTTTAATTAGTATAGTTTTGCAATTTTGCCATAAATAGGGTAATATAATGAGAAATTAAGGTTGATTGGTCATGTTATCACATCGATCAATCATGTAGACATTCCATCAACATAAAACAAAACTTAGTAGATTTGTCAACAAAAGTTTAAGATATAGGGGAGGAACCTATCAATTTAGTTCTTTATCATTAATTGTATATAAAATTAATAATAAAAAATGGCTATGTCGAGCATTTATGCACATTTGATGGGAAATTAAAATTTCATGAAAAGCTAATCAAAAGAGCTATGGAGGAGGAAATGAAAAATGGATAGGATCGACCCAACAACGACCAGAATATATATAAATTGATATCATACATTTCATTCAATTCAAATTATATAAGGAGAGCAATATATACCGAAAATGATATTCCACCCCAAAAAAAAAAAAGGGGGGGGGGGGGGGGGCAGAGCGAGCTTGCAAGTAATTTATTTATTTTGCTAAAAATAGGTAAACTGGCGAGCTAGTGTGCTTATATATTCAGTTCTTGTCCCTTTCATGGGATGTTGGTATGCCTACCCTTAAAGCTGGAAAGAGAAAAATTAAAACGTAAATGCTGGAAAAGAGCCGCAAAGGGCAGAAGATACTTAAAAAATAAAAATAAAAATTAGTAATATGAAAAATTTATAACATATTTGTCAATTTTTCACCTTTTGAATCCAGCAATAGGTACTATAGGGGAAAAGTAATAAAAGTTTAAAGAAAAAGTACTTAATTTAAAGGTATAGAGCTAGGACCATAACATGGATAACATTAAAAGGGATTTATTTATCATTTATTTAAATGTTTGTTTAATAACATATTTTTTAATTCGATTTTTATTTGTTTAATTTGATGAAGCTATAGTTACTTGATATGGAATTATCTTTAATATTCTCACCTCACTCATCTAATCGTCCTCATAAAAAACGAATACCATTTTTCTTTTTTTCCATTTATACCTTTCTTCACGTTTTAAGTTTGTTGCAAAAAAATATCTTTGTCAATCCTAAAAATCTACTTGTTGTCCAAGAAAGAAGAGGGGGGGTGGGGAACTTCAAATCTACATTGCATGTTAACCCATTTTTTTTATTTATTTTTTTTTTATAAATATTAACATATGATTTTTGATATACATTTTTATTTATTTATTTAGTATATGTAACATTATATTCATATCTAGAACCATATAAAAATACTCTCATATTCCTTAAATTCTGAAATTTATGATCTATTATTTTAAATAAGTAAAATATCCTTATATCCAACTTGAGTTTCTATATAAACTAATGTTGCTCATGGGCCACAAGATAGAAATTCCTAGAAAATATAGAATATGTGCATTGGAAAATAATTTTATAAAATATGAAGATAAGGATTAGTGTATTTTCTTCATTCTTTGTTATAAAGCAATCTTTTTTAACTTAACCTATTTTGATTGATGGAAGAGTATTTTTTACAGCAAACCTTGTTTTTTTGTCGGATTTTTTTACAGCAAACTTAAAAATACCCGAAAAAGTAGATATAATTACTTAGAAGACACATATAAGATAAAAAATAATTTAATTACAAAAATCTATTATTTTTAAGAATGTTTATAATAAGAGTGTGAGGATTCAAATTAAAGCATCATCCCCAAAAATAGTGGTATCATTGGAACTAGAAGCAGCTGCTAAGGTTTATATAATTTACCTTAAATAATTTTACCAAAATAATCGAATTGAGATATGGTCTAAAACACCTTTTTTTTTTTTTTGTTAAATAAAAAAATGATATTTTTTGGTAGTCAAATTGGAAGGAAAATGATTCTTTTTTTTTTGTAAAAAAAAAAAAAAAAACAAATCTCATTACCTATTTAGCAGCTGTTATCATTAACTTTGCCAATTCCACACACACGAAAAAAAGTTGAACGATATCCCATGGAAACTGCTTTCTCAAATCCCCAAAATATAAAAGAAAAGCACTTGAGTGGTACTTCGAACACTTCATGATATTTCATTATGAGGAGGGTCCTACACCATACTGCCTAATAATTGTTTGTTTAATACTATATTTCTGTTTTTGGTTCATCCACAATTAAACTCAATAACGAAAATTAACCCCAAAAAAAAAAAAAAAAAAAACCCAATAACGAAAACATTTATTAAAATTTTAAAAGGATATTAATAGATCTTTTACTTGGAGTGGAGATAAAATCTAATAATATTTTCACCTTTTAGATTAATGTACTAAAACATCACTTGTATATTTTATAATAACTGATTTATTTACCAATTGATATATATGTTAAATATTGTAATAACATTTCATTGTTCATGCATTTAAATTTCTTTTCAAAAAAATAAAAAGGCTTGTATTGAATTTTAAAAACTAATTTATCTGTATTTAGTTTATATATTATGTTCTTCCAATTTTTAATATATTGGCACATCATTTACTATATTATGTTATTTATTTATTTATAGATAACAAAAAAAGGTTAATGATTTTAATAAGAATAATGCTACATACACCTTAAACATGTTTAACAATAGTATACATATTATTATTTAATTGATTAATATATTAATATAATCTAAAAATGATAATTTAATTTTTTAAAAAATAAATATTATTAAATATTAATTAATTAGATAATAATACATGTTTTCTTGATATATATATATATATACATATATATTTTTTTTTTTGGCTAAATTAGAAAAAGATATCTCCGAGTGATATCAAAAGTATTAAGTCGTAATCCTGCGCCATCAACATTACCACATGGCACATTCGAAGTAATAATAAAAAAAATTACCAAAATTTAAACTTTAACTTCCGAACTTGTAGGTCTAAAGACTGAGGAATTTATTTCCCCCAAACTACCATCCTCGATGTCACACACACAATAGCAAGAGAGTTGGACCTAAAGTGAAAACAAAAGTAAAAGTTGATTAATTCTTTTTTTTTTTTGTGTAATATAACAAAAATTCTAGAGAGAATAAAATATTTTTCCGTGGATCATACTAACTGGATCAATCCTATTTAATAATTATATTTACAAATTAATATTTCATAAGGTAAACAATAAGATATTATTTTATTTGTTTAGATTGAATTTCAATTATAAATTGAATTTCAATTATCCTTTTAACTGATCACTTATTTATTTTTAATATACCAATCAATAAATATAGATATTGCATCATTTTATCATATATTGCATCATTTTATTATATTAGTTGTTAAATATTTTACCCAAAAAAAATCTGTTGTTGAATAACTTGGCCAAAAAACTTACTTTTTTTTTTTGTTTTTTTGTTTTTTTGGTTGATAAGAAAGGCAAACAAATTTGGTGTATGTCTAGTATTAATCAACATATAAAATTAACGTGAAAGAAGCCTTTGAAAATGATTTCATCCATGTGAACCGTTAGATATTTTTCCATTTTATTGTTAAAAATTATAACCATCCGATTATTCTCTTTCACTAAATCTTGAAAAAGAACCCAAAAAAAAAAAAAAAAACAAAAAAAGGTGCATACTGCTGCAGCATTCAAACCCATAAGCATCCGACCTTAATCACCTGTTTTCTGGACCGTAATCTCACCCAATCAGAATCCCCCAAAAAAGCAGGGAATGAAAGGGGCCCACCGGTTGTACAAAACATCATTCCCACCTCCAAAGTACGTTAACAAAATCTCGCTCTCTCTAAATGGTGAGAACGACAATTTTTGTCAAAAGAAAGCAAAATTTTACCACCTTAGGTCACAAAACCCGAGGGCAATTTGGGTATTTTACATAATAAGGGTCGGGTCAATTAAGTCAAAATAAATAGGAGAGAGATTTCCACGGTGAGATCGGCACAGAAATTGTTAAAAAAAAGGGTAAAAACACCTCCCCTATTCGCTGACACAAACACTACCAAAATCCCTGATTTGTGGTCGTTGGACCCACCCAAATGCCACGTACTCAACCAGTGCCCTTATCTCCATGTCACCAGCAGTACCACCCTCCTTTCTCTTTCCGTACACAGTCTCCAAAGATAGATTCATCAAACGCCCCAGAATTCCCCCCCAGAAGATCCAGCGGCTCTCATAGCGTATTCTAGAGTCTTCGAAACAGAAAGAAGAGAGAGAAAGAGAGAGAGAGAGAGTGGTCACATCTTAACCGGGGTTAGTGCTAAGTTTGAACCAGGGTCAAGAGCATTTGAGTTAAAGAAGCCTCCCCGTTGGGCATTTGAGTCAGGGGAAGAAAAGACAGAGAGGAAAAAAGGAAAAATACACAGAGCAAAGCAAAGAGAAGCTACCGAGAAAGAGAGAGAGAGCGAGTGAGAGAAGAGAGAAGGTATTGTGGCTCGGACAGAAATATTTATCCGAGTCAACTCGGACCGGTTTTTTCTCATTGCTCTCTTGGAAAAAACCTCCTTCCGATTCTGAAATTTTGGGTTTTTTTTTTTTATTCGGAAGGTTTTTTATTGATTGAAAGTCTGGCCGTGGTTTTTTTCTCGGCGGTTGAGATCGTCGATGGTTCTTTCTCCAGATCTTGCATTCTGGTGAGTTACTGTTTCTGATACAATCTGTTTTTGAAGCTCGATAATGTGGGTTTTCGTGTAATCAAATGCGGTGCTATCTCCAACACTGTTTGTGGATTTTGTTTGGAGTTTTTACGGATGTTGGATTTTCCTTTGCTTCGTATCATATTTTTCATTGGATGAATCATTTCCACCATTTTTTTTTCTTCTTGGGAAGTTGGGGAAAATCGTGGAGAAAATTGCTGCTTTGAATCTGATGTTGTATGCTGTATGAAAGTTTGAGCAGCCAGAGAGAAAAAAAAAAAAAAAAAGTCTCTGGGTAATTTTTACAAGCAATTGGCGTTCAAGATTTTTTATTCTTCTTTTGTGGTATATTTTTCTGTTTATTTATTTATTTTTTAACGAACTTATTGATGAAGTTCATTAATCTGATCGTTAACAATTGGTATATAAATGCTCCGAGTTGCTTTATTCATTTAGGACTTGAAATCTGAAACTGAAATTACTCTAAATCCATGTAGAGATTTAGCACTTGCCGCATGTAATCACTGACTCAGTGTTTTCTTGCAAAGTGTTATAATATTTCGCTTTTCTTGGTTATAGGTTTTTTTTACTTCTCCATTAAAAGCAAGTTTTTATTTTTATTTTTTAAATATATACATATATGTGTGTGTGTGGATTTCTTATGCAATATCAATATTGCGCGTTTAATTAATTGAAGATCAGACTGTTACGCTTTTCTTTCTTTCTTTCTCTTTTTTAAATTTTCGTTTTAAAAATTATTGTGGGTATGCTGCAGATTCATTTTGCTCCTCCTCTTCCGGGAATGGCTTGCTCAATGTAACATTGACCTGTGTCTATTTCCTTTGCCTTCTTTCCTATCACGAGCCTTTGTAGCTTAGGGAATCTTGGGGGAAATCTGAAGGTCTTTTTTCCTGATTGATGATTGTTTTGGAATTAGATTTAGTTTTCATTCTCTCACCGGTGGCTTTGGAGTTTGGCGCCTCCTTGAAAGGGAAGAAGCTCTCTTCCGCCACCATCTCTGTTACCAGCCACGGAAACAGTTACTTCCTCACTTCATTGAATGTCTCGTAAATTGGATAGCCCTGTTCAGACCCAGATGGCAGTGGCAATTTTAAACAGTCCGCTCAGTGGGGAGTATCATGGGAGCGATAGAATAGAAGGGAAACAGCCTGCAGGGAGGAGACGCGTTTTCGTGCAAACTGAAACTGGGTGCGTCTTGGGAATGGAATTAGATCGTGTTGACAATGCCCATACTGTCAAGAGGAGATTGCAGCTTGCTCTTAATGTCCCTACCGATGAGAGCTCGCTGACCTTTGGGGATATGGTGTTGAAAAATGATCTCAGTGCTGTCCGTAATGATTCACCCCTTCTCCTTACTCGGAACCTTATCCACAGAAGCTCGTCCACTCCATGTCTCTCACCTACTGGGAAGGATATACAGCAGAGAGATAAGAGTGGTCCTATTGAGATATTGGGCCAGTCAGATCACTTTGCTAGAGCAAAGCTATTGGTCAAAGAAATTGTTAAGGGGATCAAGATGGGGGTTGATCCACTCCCTGTCCATAGTGGGCTTGGAGGTGCCTATTATTTTAGGAACTGCAGAGGTGAGAGTGTTGCTATTGTGAAGCCAACAGATGAAGAACCTTTTGCTCCAAATAACCCAAAAGGCTTCGTTGGTAAAGCACTTGGGCAACCAGGTTTGAAACGTTCTGTGCGGGTTGGGGAAACTGGATTAAGAGAGGTTGCGGCTTACCTTCTTGATGAAGGACACTTTGCAAATGTGCCTCCCACTGCCTTGGTAAAGATCACTCACTCAATCTTTAATGTAAATGATGGGGTGAATGGAAACAAGCCTCACAAGAAGCAGCTTGTTAGCAAGATTGCTTCTTTCCAACAGTTTATACATCATGATTTTGATGCAAGTGATCATGGGACTTCTAGCTTTCCTGTCTCTGCTGTGCATCGTATAGGGATATTAGATATTAGGATTTTTAATACAGACAGGCATGCAGGAAATCTTTTAGTTAGGAAGCTTGATGGTGTTGGGAGGTTTGGTCAAGTGGAGCTCATTCCTATTGATCATGGCCTCTGCCTACCAGAAACTTTGGAGGATCCGTATTTTGAGTGGATTCATTGGCCTCAGGCTTCGATTCCATTCTCGGAAGATGAGCTTGCATACATAGAAAAATTGGATCCACAGAAGGATTGTGAGATGCTACGAAGTGAGATTCCTGTGATTCGAGATGCTAGTCTCAGGGTGTTGGTCCTCTGCACCATTTTCCTCAAGGAGGCTGCTGCATCTGGTCTCTGCCTTGCTGAAATTGGTGAGATGATGACTAGGGAATTTCGCAGTGGTGAGGAGGAGCCCAGCGAGCTTGAGGTTGTTTGTATGGAGGCAAGGAGGATGATAGCAGAGAGGGAACTGTCGTCTCCCAAGGCTGATTTCGGAGATGAGGAGTTTCAATTTGATATAGACTATGAGGAAGTAGAGTTAGATGTTGCATCAAAGGTGGCAGCTGAAGATACTATGATCAGAGCACCATTCCAATTTGGAAACGGGAATGGACATTGCCGCTTTCCACTCTCTAAATTGGAAGAATGCATTGAGGAGGAACAGGAAAGCGAGGGAGACGAGCAAGAGGGATTCACAGATCTTCCTTCTCCTGAACGGGTCCCAACCATTTCAAACATTTCGATGTCACTTAAGAACACAATGTTAGGTGAGAAGAACCAGAAACACATGAAATACGTTGGACCGAAACAAGAAAATGGATACATGGTGAATTCATCATCTGGGCACAGGAGTGCCAATGAGCAGCTTCCTACTAGCATGAGCTTTGTGAAGCTGGCTGATATGAATGAGGATGAATGGTTACTGTTTCTGGAGAAGTTTCAGGAACTGCTGTACCCCGCATTTGCGAATCGGAAATCTGTGACCATAGGTCAGAGGCAGAGACAGAGGCTTGGTACTTCATGCCAGTTTTGAACTCGGGATGAATACATATGAAGAATAAGGCTAGTTTCTTGGGGTGAAGGATTGGTAGGTTAGATTTGGTTATGAGTTTTCTCCCTCAAAGGTATTGTAGTTGGAGGTGACAGTAGGAGGAACCGATGTAAATATTCTTGTGGAAAGCTGAAGGATGAGCTAAGTAGAATTGGTTGTATTTCTTGGTTTATGTTTTGTTTTAATTTTTTTTTTTTTTTTTTTGGGCCCCCTTTCACTCCATATGGGCTTGTTTGATAAATAATTTGTAGAATAAAAAAGAAATTATTGTATAGTGAACTCGGTTTCGTTTTTGCCTTTTAGATGTGGTCCTGGTGGTCATTTTCCGTGTTTTATTCTTAGTTCCTCCCCTGTAAATGGCAATTACAGGGTTGAAGCAACTGACAAAAGAATCAGAATATTGTGGTTTCTATGGTCCAGCCATAGTTATATTAGGATAGAATGGAAGAATATGTACACTGGCCATTTTAATTTAAATTGTTTGAGCTTGGATTTCGTTTAATGTGATGTGAAGGAATCTTTTACCGACATTTATTGTGATATAACTGGATCGCTGATGGTTTTTCAGTTGAAGTGCTATTTGCTTTTCCCTTATTATCAAATGGGAAAAGTTGTACCAGCTAGCAAGCTCTTGCTCTTGTATTTGCTCTTAAAAAGTGGATTGAAATTGTGAAAGTAACATGAAAAGCACATTTGCCATTCATGTATTTTTCTAGTTTGAAATTTGTCTTATCAATGGGACTGCATGTTTTTTGTGACTAGAAGCAGTGGAGATTCCCAATATTAAAGCACAATATATCCTTTTGTCGAAAATTTGTCGTCCTCTTCGAGATTGAATGCCTTTTTCTTTTTACAGAAGTCGTCTCCACAAAACTTGAGTAGAGACTAGAGAGCTTATGTAGATGACATTGCCGGATCGAATCATTTACACTTGTTGACGTCCTTTCTCTTCTCTTAAGCATCAACTGGCTGTCATCCACAGCCGTCGGAAATGGATGATTATATCATGCTTTTTTAACTTGTTTTATATATGAAAAAAATCAAACCAGGATCGTCGCATAAAAGACTATCAAGATGCTCTTTATTACTGTTTAAAAAGTTGAGATTTAATCATGAATTCATAGTTTATTTGAGATTTTTATAACTACTTTGTTTTATTTAATTCACTAATATAATATATTTTTGAAGGAGATATCTGATGGTTTTATATTACTAAAACCTTCTTATACATATATATATATATATATATATATATATAGACTCAATCTCTTATAAGATAACATGATAATTAAATTTCAAACTAAGATTACTATATCAACCTTTTAGATTTGGAGACTCAATCAAATTAAGCAAATTCAACAACCATATAACATTGGCTTTTTAGTTTTAACCTTTCTGGTAGAGCTGATGAAAGACTAATAATTATATATTATTTCATCCTGTAAAAAAGGACAAAGGATATTGTTTATGTCATAGTCGATCAAAATATTAGCTGTGCAGGAGAGAAGGATTACAAAGAAACTTTGTCCATGCTTGACATTACAAGTTAAGAGAGGAATTAGCAACCAACAAAAGAATATCACATGTTGAGGACCCACATAAAACGATTGGACGGGAAACAGTTGTGTAATAAGATTGGGCTTTCAACTTGTTGATGAGGTTTATCTGTTACTACACGTATTTTTCTGTGTTCTCTGCCTTATTATCATTTTTTTTTTCTCTTTTTGTTCCATGGTTTACGGTTGTACAGCCAACAGCCTTTTAGCTCTTGGGGAGGCTGTTTCTTCTACTGAATTTCCCATAGATTCATGGGTTTTAGCTATATCAGGGAAACTGTGGGTCTGTGACAGTTTCTGCTCTGTTTTTTGCAGACAATTATTGTTTGGAGGTCCACTTATCCTTATCTTACCTCAGCATTTGGTGTAGGCTATTTATAGCGCAAAGTTATACTTCTCAACAAAATTTCTTGGACAAAAAAATATTGTGGCTGGTCAAAATTTACCAGATGGCTGGTCAAAATGTACCAGATATTTAATATATTATACATTAAGAATAATATTAAAGTTGCTAAGTTTTTTGTTCTTTGCTTTCATTTTGTTAGCATCGCAGAATTCTTTGATGTGTGTATACTTTTCTATTACCACTCGTTCATTTATATAAAAAATTATGTTGCTGAAACAACTATTTATTAATCTGATAAAAGAAAAAAGTAAAAAAGAAAGGGAAAAGGAGGAATAGAACAGTACAGTTTATACACAATTAGTGGAAACTTATGAGAACGATTATATTCTACGAATTATTAACAAAGCTAAATTACCTCTTTTTATTGAACAAATTAAAAACAGAAAGTGTTTTACAAGTGTTGGGTAGTTAAGAATTTTGGAATTCTCTATAGCAGGATTAGCACCCTGAGAAAGTTTGCTTGAAGATGGGTGGTATAGTTGGCCATCCATGGTGCTGTTTCATTATCATTGTTAACAAACACTAGCTCCATCCTGACGTGGGAGATAGACATTGAAGTTTGGTGAAGGTCTTCATCTAATTTTCCTTTGCTTAAGTTGACTCCAAAAGCAATATATCAGGCGAACATCATATACATACATAATTCATATCCATATTAAATTAATTTCTGATAATTATTTTATTAATTTATTTCGAAAGATACGATGATGTGAATAATAAAAATGAGATCTAAATTGACTAATTCAATATTTAAAAGAAAAAACTGATTGATTTATTTTACTTTACATATTAATCTTTTAAAAAATTAATTTTTTTAATTTTAAAAATCTAAATTTCAATGGAAACATATGGATAGCATTTTTATTATATGCATTAAAATAGACAGATTTGGGTTTAGTATTATTGCATCGTTCTCATACTAAACAGTTGTGATAAAAGATATTTTAGTTTCATATTGTTTTTTGCTTAAATATTTTAGTTTAATATCGTGATGCGGATATGATAAAAGGGTGTGATTGTACATTGCACATAAAATGATGAGAAAAATATTGGTATGAATAGGGAACGTGGCAGCCTAATCTTAAGGGTTTTAAGAGTTGTTTGTAGCATATTGCAAGTTGATAGAGTGATATGATTCTATGGGTATGAAAGCACACAATGGTTTGCAATGCAAGATAGAATGATGATGCCTTGGGGATAGGAAGCACAGAGACAGACAAAAAAGTGGGTCCGAGGCCTGTCTTGCTTCTTGTCCTTGTGACCCCTTAAACCGTCTTCAAGCAAAGTGACTATTAAGCTTGCCAAAATACAATTTTATATATGAATATTTTGACTGCAAGACTCGTATAATTTTCTTTTTAGCTTTGTATACATAAGCATGTGAAATTCAGATAAAGCTGTTTTGATTAAGAAAGAAAACTTCAAAAAACTGTATTATATATGCAAATTAACAAATAAAAAAGTTAAAGAACTATTTATATCTAGAATGTTTTGTAAAATGAGAAAGCTATCAACTTTGTATTTGTCAATGTATGTGTCAACATTGTGCTATAGATATGCTATTACCAAATACTAATAATACTAATAATAATAATAAAAAATTATGATATAGATATGCATTTGAAACTTCGCTGTGAAGATGAGAAATATAGTATTATTATCTGTCAATGTGGTGATAATTTATTGGTGATATGACACATTATATATAAATACGCAATACATTTAATTTGATTTTTCTTATGTGGGACCATATGTACAATCAAATGATTGCTATTACATATTTATTAGTATTGACAAATATCATTTATGCAAATAATAAAGGGTTAACACATTTTTATTTTTTATTTTTTGAAGTAACGGTTAACACATTTAATAATCTTTTTGTTTTCATGAAAAAAAAAACTTTTTTTTTTTCCGTCAGAGTATTTAGTAATCTTTAATTTCAAGTTTTTTTAATCGAGACGGACATTTTATGCATTTGATATTGTTAAAGACATTTTTTTTTTTTGGATATTAAAAACAATTTAAAACGATAAACTAAATGAAGTTGATAGACAAGTCACAAATGTTATCATATATTTTATTTTCTGACGAATGCATGTTATCATATATATATATAAATATATATTAAGACTATTCAATCATGTAATTTATGGCTAAATAGAATCATAAAATTATGTAATAAATCATTAAAATAAAAAAGAAAAATATCTATATATATTTCATAATTTTTAAATGCAAGTAAATTGTATGCTTGGATCCTCGTAGATGGATTTTAGCTTCAAATTGTTAAGAAAAACCAATTTGTTGCTAAAACTAATATATGTACTGAAAAAAAAAAACGAAAAAAAAAAAGGGTTTTTGAATCCCCTTTACTGCGATCACACTGTGTGATCCACACGGCAGGTGTGAGATTCATTTTTACTTAATGAAATTAACTCTTTCCATGCTAAATAAAATGGTTTTGGTGACTAACATATGACTATAGAAACCAAAAAATCTAGTAAAACAACAGGGCTTTAAATTCAGAACTCATGGTACCATAAACAATTAATTTGGAGTTTTTAAATATATGTTAAATTAGATGAGGAAATTTTTTAGACCCAGACTTGTGCAACCAACGCATGAGAGTTTAAACACCAAGTAGTCATTAACATCTGGTAATGTTCTCCAAAGAACCAATTTGAAGTTCTTTATATCAATCAGGGACTAAAATTGGGATGTTTAAATGGGTTTTCTTAGATCCAAGTTGGGGTAGCCTTATTAGCAGAATTGCCTCACTCATTTATTTCCGTTATGAAACATTAATCATATGTCCATTTGAAGATCAATCTGGTCCTGCAATTAAATTTGAACCCACTAAATTAAAATTAAAAGGATATAAGTGTGTGTTGGTGTGTATTCATTTTCTGTGCTTTAGGACCTGAAATGTACTGTCAAAATTGGGCCCAGAATGTATCCTGTTTTAAAACATTAATCATGCACCCATTGAACACATCAATCGAGTCCTGCAATTATAAATTTAAACCCACTAAATGGATATGTCTTTGTGTTGGGTTGTATTCAGTTTCTAAGCTTTTAGGACCTGAAATGTGAGAAAATTGGGCCCAGATAGGTGTATGTGCCAAATGAATCTAGATCTGTTTCAGCATTTTTCTTTTAAAAAGGGAAAAAAAGGGGGAAATCCGCAAAGTTTACAAACTAGTAGATGTTTTTTCATTGTTAGCTTCTTAATTAGGTAAATAACTTTTTGTCAAAAAGAGCAAAGACAACATGAATCAATTCATTGTTAGTAGGCATTTACTTTTGGTTATGTTTTGTTTACCTTTGCAAATAGAGAACGTCTTGTGGTTGGTCATGAACTTGCTACATTTTGTTTGGCCCAATCTAGTAAAATATTTTAGTCAGATGAATACCCATCTTGGCTTTATAATTTCATTTTATCTTTTATTTTATTTTTTTATAAATTTTTTATTACAATTTGGGAGATGGAATTTTTATCCAGATTAAAAGTTCAAATATTGAATCTGTAGGTATTCTTAGTGATTTTACCGTTGGTTTAAGCTAATAACTATCTTGGGTTTATAATTTTATTGTTTCATTTATTTTTATTACAATTTTTTGAAGGGATTTTTACCTAAATCAAAAGTTTAAATCTTGAATTTGTAAGTGCCTTTTCAATGATTTTGTCATTGGTCTAAGCTTAAGAATACATCATTTTATATAATCTAACCTACCATATTTGTGATTTGAGATGGAATGAATTAGTTTTTTGATAAAAAAAAAAAAACAAATTTGAAAAAAAAAAAAAAAACAAAAGAATTTTGCATTTATACATGTTTTCCTATACAAGCCACAAATAAATATATAGTTTCCAACAAAACTAAAATTACATGTCAACAAACTCTTGGAACTCTGCCTCAAACAGATCTTATTTACCCCCACTCATGAAAGAAATTATTTGTCTACGTGCCTCTGTTTAATTATAACATAATTAAACATATTTTGCACCATGTTTCACATAAATACACAAAAATTACATAATCTTACCAACCCAAAAAATAAAATGAACAAAGCTAGCCAGTTGAATATGGGGTACAACTTGTACACAATTGATAGCGGGGGCATTTCAGTTCGGTTTTAAGTCCTCCTCCATGCGAAAATTGAAGCTTGATTAACAAAAAAGGCAACTTAAGCTAGTCTAAACAATCCATTTGGTTCCCTTGTCCATTTCATGCATAACCATATGCATATTTTTATTTTAATTTTAAAATACAAATATAAATACAATTTTGATATGTTGAAAAATTGTTTCTATCAGAAATGGTAGTGACGTGATAAATGCTAATGGTTGCCAGAAATGGTAGTGACGTGATAAATGCTAATGGTTGCCATGTAAATTTATATTTATATCATTAATTAAGTTGTGCTATCCCTAACACTTACCACGTCAACACACTTCCAAACATAAATTAAAAATATGTTTCTAGCATATCATAACTCTCTCTCTCTCTCTCTCTATATATATATATATATATATATTATATTCCCTCTCTCTCTTTCTATATTATGCATGAGTTAATTGTGATGTAGGGTTTATGTGGAATTACGGCCATTAGTTATTCTTGGTTTTTCCCTTCCCTTTTTTTTTTTTTTTTTGGTATACACATTGATGGTTTTTAGACTTAAATCAAATGTGCCTCCAAGGTCTCTCTGCAAGGCTAACGCATTCGTTATGCCTGTAACAATCCACAAGATGGTCGATCGTTAACCCAGCAGCCTGCATGAATGAATACACAATCACTGGCCCCACAAAACGAAACCCACGTTTTACCAAATCTTTGCTAATTGCTTCTGCTTTTGGGCTCCTAATAGGAACATTTCTTGGATATCTGAACCGATTGATAACTGGTTTGTGATTCATGTTTCCCCACATGTAGTTGCTGAAAGATCCAAATTCTATAACAATCTACACTATCACATATAAATTATTTAGTGTCAGAAATTAATTTATTACTATATTTGCACAGACAAAGAGATGAAATTGATCAGTATTTTTTTAACAGGCTTGCCTTTGATATGCATTTGGCATTGTCTACTATGCATCTTACTCTGCTCTCTGCCAACATGATTTCTTTGTTTGATGATATGTCTGTGATCTCTTTCTCCCCCATTTTAGCCACAGTGTTTGGATCAAACCCACAAAAAGCTTCCCTATTTTCAGTCACATTTTGGCTCAAAACCCCCCAAAAAAACAAAAAAAAAAAAAAAGCAAATATAAATAATGTATATGAAAATTGTGAAAAGAGTACCTGAAAAGCTCCCTTCTTTTAAGAATTTCAGTCCAATTGTAATCCATCAACATTCCAGACATTGCAAGCAGCTCGAACAATTGACTGTTTGATAATTGCCCAACTTTAAAGGATTAGTACAACATTCAACCATTAATGGTGATTATTATTAGTTTTGATTGAGAACTATTATAAGATCAGCTTACTTGTCATCGTAAACTGGAACACCCCAGCACTCGTCGTGAAATGCTACGTAAACTTTATCTGTATTAAAAACCTTTTATTTGTCAATTGCCAATATTGTGCAAGTGCAATTTCTTTAGTTAAGACACTTTGCTTCCATATGTAATATGTTCCTCAGAGTTGGTAAAAAACTTGGTCTTTGTTACATTTTTTTTATTTTTCGTATAATCAGTCTTGAAGGGAGAGAAATAGAGGACGTACCAACTTCCAAGAAACAGAATAAATAAAATGCATGATATATTATAAATATTATTATCCACACATATATATATATATATATATATATATATATATATATATATATCTATTGCATTCTTAATTCCATGTTGTTGAAATTTCAACCGCTAGTTAAGTTATAGCAGAAATTTTGGGACTTTCTTTTTCATTACGTATGTACTATATATATAATATCATTTTCCTTAGATTCCATAGTCCAGCTGCCATGATAGATACATTATTTTTGTTTCTTTGCTTGGTAAGGTTGAAAAAGTAATTAATGTCTAACAACGTTTTTTTGACAAAAAATTGAGTTTTCAGCAACTGAGAAAATATATTAGGCCCCAATTAAATTGCTCTCCATAAACCAGAAAAAAGATAAATAGCAAATGAAATTCTGATTTTATACGGCAAAAATATATGAAGTAAATTTTGAAAAAAAAATATGATTATACTACAATTTTGAAAAAACAATATGATTATACTACTTCAATATGATTTAAATTTATAAAACAGAAACCCAAAAAAAAAAAAAAAAAAGAAGAGAAAAATCATAAAATAAATTCTGATCAAATATGATTATAATGTATGGAGCTTAGGTTATGATAAGGGTCTAACTTGTAATCACATGCAATTTATGAATTATATTGCTGGAATTACAAATGCAATCAGACAATTAAGCTCGCACAATAAACTGGACAACTTTGTTGATAATAGAAAAATTATAAAAAATCAGATGGTTCTGACTTGAGACTGATTGCATATAAGACTTACCGCTGTTCTTTGTTATCCAGTTGCACCTTCTAGGTTCTCCAGTATCACCATCCAGAGTCTGCTGCTGATCAATTTTCGGAGCTGGGGTTTCTTTTCTTCGAGGAGGTGCAATCAATCGGAGAGCCAAAGAGATTTTCTGATCCAGTGGAGAAGCAAAATCTGTCAATGAAGAGTCGTTTGAGTTCTCTGAGAGAGACAATGAAACAGATGATGATAAGGAAAGAGATGAATTGCTTCTCTGAAGACCAATTGGGTAGATTCTTTTGAGGTGTTTAGAGAAAAGTCTTGGACTGTTTGTTTTCTCTTTCTCTTTTGAAATATTGTTCTTCTCCAAGATTTGTTTTCTTACAGTTGGCCTAGACATTTTGGAAAAGGGAGATAAGAAAAAGATAAAAAAGGTAGCTAGCTTTTGTTGTTATAAACGGGGTAGATGAGAAAAGTGGGTTTGAGATTTAAATAGGAAGAGGATTTGTAAAAATATGATGACATGCCTGTTTTTTATTTTTTATTTTTTTATTTTTTAGCAGATTAGGACAAATTTGAGGATTTTCTGAGCTTTTACTTAAAAGTTGGTTGGTGAAATGTGAGTTTCATAATTATCGATTTTCTAATTTTTTCACCTTAGTTTTCAAGCAAAATCCAAAAGAGTAGTTATACACTCTTTATTGTACGTGGGATATGAGAAAGCATTTTCTTGAATAAGATACTTTTGAATATCACCTGAAATCTTGTAAATTTTTTTCTATTTGGGAAAATGGGGAAGTAAAATTATTAAATCACCTTATTATTATTATTATTATTTTTTTTTTGGTGAATTTATTGAACCACCTCATCTAATTAGCAAATAAATGAACTATTTGACTTTTTGTTAATTACTCTCTCATTAAGCAGATTAGGACAGGAGTTGCAAAGATTAATAATGCATGTCTTGTCAAAGTGTCCATATAGTTCTTTACTCAAGTTTTTTTTATTTTTTTATTTTTTATTTTTTATTTTTGGGGTTCCATACTCATGTTGATGTCATTATTTCTCTCTTTTTGTTTCTAAGCCATATATTATGGATCTAGCAATCAACATTTACCTCTATTTTATTTCTTTTCTTTATTGTTTATTTATTTTAATATTGAATATAAGGAGATTGGAACTCAAAATTATCAACCATAATTTCCTTTTCTGGTTAGGTTACTTTGGCCTTTTTTTTTTAATTGTTTTTAAAGTCAAACTAAACATAAAATGATTCAATGAAAAGGAAAAAAGGAATATCACAAAAATAAATATGCTTACAACTAGGTTTGTGGGTTAATAATTGGGTCAACCAAATAGTATATCTACATCTTATAAGTTTCTATTAATTTGAATAATATATAACTTTAAAATTGTTCTAGTTCAATACCAAACACATTTTCAAACTTTAAAAATGATTAGAAATACAATCATTTTTTTTTGTGATTCTATAAAATTATGAAAAACTGCTTTTCAGATTGTGAAATAATAAGTATAACAAAATTATTCAATTGCTAGAAGATGCAATTAACATTGATCAATTATGAAGTAAAGCAATTTGGACCTTTAGGAAATCTCAGCTTTAAGTTCTCAAGCACTTCATAACAAGTATTTGGTAAATGGCACTTCATATATAATAAATAATGCATATGAGGAAGTTGGACTATCAATTTACATAGAAGCTGATAACTTCTTTTAGACTAAAATTTAAAAATATATCAGCGATTCCTTAATACTTTAATATTTCATTGAATTTATATTTAGCTATTAATATATATTTTAAAAAGTTTACAAATAAAACTTTAATGATAAAATCATAATATAAATCTGACTTTTTCAATATATATATATAAATTGTACTGTAGTGTACGGATCAACAGTAAGATGTAATGTTTTGGCATGTGAAGATTGAGAGGTTACAATGAAAATGGTCTTACATCTTAAAAAGGTGAAGTTGGAAATATACAATTTAATTAAGTTGCAGAGTTGATAGCACTCTTTAGTAAACAGGAAAAGTGTAAATGATAAATAAATATAGTTGTGGTGTTTGTCTCAATGCAAGTGTAAAATGGGTCCATTAATATTCTTAACTTGTACTTCTCCTGTCTGATTCTGCCCTCAAAACCTCTGAAAGCAAACATACAGCCTACATGGAAAGAGATATCCTATCCATCATCATATTCATCTCCATGCTCTGTTTTCTTATTTTAGTCAATACTTTCATGGCCATGGTTTCCACCCCCCCTTTTTTTTTTTTTTTTTTTTTTTGGGGTCTCTATTAAGCCATTTTTATATTAATATTGCAATATTGCGAGACCAACCAAGTAGGCATATTATATATGTTTAGAATATTATTTTCGTTTCATAATTCAACTGTATAATAACATGTATTAATTTAATCTTTAAAGTTCTTTTTTATTGTGAGAAGTTTGGTAATTTAACTTTGTAAGAAATAAAGAATTTATTTTCCTTAGTAAGTGGCAATGATTTTTTGCATTTTTTCCCTTGGCCAAAGAGCAACTATTGTAAATGTAAATTTCATTTTGTTTGTGGTTAAGTTTGAAGTGAAAATGATTTTGTATATTTTAATTAAGAATTTCAAAATTATTATCCTAATTATTTTTAAGGGGAAAACAATTTTAAAAATATACTTCCCCTATATTAGTATGGTGCATTCAGAAGTAATAAAAATTATATAAAGTTCTCCATATTGAACATGGTTGACATTGATAAAGAAAAAACCTTTGTAGGTTAGGTTTAACTTTAATTTGCTGCCTCCTTGTTTTTTTTAATTATTTTATTAACTTGATTCCATGTGGATAGATGTGTGTTTTTTAAATTATTTTTGGGATAATTGTTTTTTGGGTTTCTTCTCATTTATTTATTTTTAGGTGTCTATGATAGTTTATAAATGGAGTGACGTCGTTTCAAAGCTGGTTTAAGCAGAAATCAAAAAAATTGATCACCATGGCCACAGAGGTCAACAATAATCCAGCGAAAATTGTAAAATGTGTGAATCAGAAGCTTCAAAATTGCCGCCAAATTAATGGCTCTCTAAAACCCCACCAAAACCTCTCTCTTCTGCGCTCGTTTAAACCCTCAGATAGTTGTAATAAAAGCTTAAACCTTTTATCTAATTTCCACTCTTTTTATGTCATTTTTTCTACCTCCAAGTTTCAAATTTTCCCTAGAAACAAACAGTTTCTTTTTTCTTTTTTCTTTTTTCTTTTTTTTTTCAATTTTTATTTATTTATTTATGTATTCTGCCCCTTAAAAAAACCCTAGACCCCAAAATTTCCATGCTCTACCACCTCCTTCGATGGAACAATCGCCTTCATTTCACACAAAAATCTCGAACCCTAGCTCCCCTCACTTCCCTCATCTTCACTAAGCCCTCTGTCTCCGCCGCTAAGCTCGATGACGAGCCCTTGGTCCAAAACCCTAGAGACACCGTTTCTGAAATCCTTGCCGGTTTGAAGAGCTTGGGTTTGAGAAGGTTTGTCTGTGGGCAATATTTCAAAACCCTTGTACCTACGTTGAATCAACCTCAGGTGGATTTGATTGTCGATAGCTTGAGAATTGAGAACCCAGATTCTGCTTTGGATTTCTTCGATTTATTGAAGAATGTGTACGGGTTTCGTCATTCCAGGGTTTCGAGATTCGTCGTTTCTCATGTTTTAGCTTCGAAAAGGCGGTTCAATGGCTTGCGCTTCGTCATAAAGCAAATGGTGGATGAGGAAGGTATTGGTTTTTAAGTGTTCTTCAATGATTTTTATGGTTCTTTTTCTTTTTTTCTTTTGTTTGGTTGCCGGATATATCTCTTCGCTTTCTTAAAGAAAATGAAGATATATTCTGACCGAGGTCGTCTAGGGCTTTAGTTGAATTGTGTCAATCTAAAAAAAAAATAAAAAAAAAAGTTCTCGAATTGCATGTAGTTTTTGGGAGCTTTCATAAAATTTTGTGGGTTTAAGGCCTATTCTGTGTTCTTGACTAATTGTTTTTCCAGGTAATGGTTCAAGGGTGGTTACTTGATTCTATTAGTTGAAATCAGAACCATTTGCATTTTTTTTTTTTTCTTTTTGTCATTTGGTTCTATTTTTTGTTTAGTGAATATGTAGCTCATTTTTTCTCTTTTTTATAGAATTATTTGATTTGTGATAGGCTCTGGTTCTGCTCATTCACTCTGTGAGCTGCTCCTGAATAGATTTCTGGGCTGGGATGCGAATAATGTTGTATGGGATGTGCTGGCATTTGGGTATTCAAAATCTGAGATGGTTCGTGATGCCCTTTTTGTTCTTGCTAAGATGAAAGATCTGAACCTGGATATCTCAATATCAACCTATAACTGTCTGTTGTACAACTTGAGGCACACAGATTTCATGTGGGATGTATATGATCAAATAAAAGTCAGTGGAACTCCTCAGAATGAATACACCAGTTCCATACTTATAGATGGCTTATGCAAGCAATCCAGGTTAAAAGATGCCATTTTGTTTCTGAGGAATACGGCACAGAAGGAGCCTGGACCTTCTGTTGTTTCATTCAATACCATCATGTCAAGTTGCTGTAAAATTGGTTTTGTGGATGTTGCAAAGTCTTACTTCTGTATGATGTTCAAGAATGGAATTGTTCCTGATTCATACAGTTACAATATTCTTATTCATGGGCTCTGTATAGCAGGTTCAATGAAGGAAGCATTGGAGTTCACAAATGACATGGAGAAGCATGGGCTAGAGCCCAACATAGTAACCTACAACATTCTTACTAAAGGGTTTTATTTACTTGGTCTGATGGATGGGGCTCGGATGGTCATTCAGAAAATGTTGCTTAAAGGAATGAATCCAGATCATGCTACTTATACAATTCTGATATGTGGTCATTGTTACGAAGGCAATATCAAGGAAGCCCTTAAGTTGCGGAATGAGATGCTTTCACGGGGTATCCATTTGAGTGTTATTTTATACAGTATATTGCTTAGCAGTTTGTGTAAAAGCAGTCAGGTTGAAGAAGCATTGAGATTGCTTTATGAAATGGAAATATTTGGCTTGAAACCTGATTTTATAACGTATTCTATCGTAATTCATGGCCTCTGCAAGCAAGGAGATGTCCAAAGGGCTAGTCAACTGTACCAGGAAATGTGCTTGAAACTAATCTTTCCCAATAATTTTGCACCTCGTGCTGTTTTGTTGGGTCTATGTGAGAAGGGGATTATACTTGAAGCAAGAGAGTATTTCGATACTCTAACAAGAAGGAACCTGATGGATGATATTGTCTTGTATAATATTATGATTGATGGATATGTGAAACATGGTGATACTGCTGAGGCTGTACATTTATACAAACATTTAATTGAAAAAGGTATTACTCCAAGTATAGTCACTATCAATACTCTTATTTATGGATTCTGCAAAACTGGCAAACTAGCTGAGGCTCAGAACCTCTTCCTCACAATCAAACCACTTGGACTGGTGCCAAGTGTGGTAACTTATACTATTATGATCAATGCCTACTGTGAAGAGGGAAACATGCAAGGCATGCTTGATCTCTTTCATGAGATGGAAGCAAAGGGTGTGGCACCGACTCATGTAACTTATACTGTAGTTATTAAAGGACTCTGCAAACAGAGGAAGCTTAAAGAAGCTTTTCAGTTGATTGAGGATATGTATGCTAAGGGTCTAATTCCAGATCAGATCATATATAACATCATCATTAAGTATTTCTGTGAAGTTCAGGATTTTGGCAAAGCTTTTCAGTTACATAAAGAGATGTTGCATAATCTCGAGCCAATTCCTTCTACATATAACGTTCTCATCAATGGTCTTTGTGTATATGGTAAACTTAAGGATGCTGATGATCTAATGGTTTATCTTGAAAACCACAATGTCAGATTGACAAAAGTTGCTTATACTACACTAATAAAAGCACATTGTGCAAAGGGTGAGGTATTTAGGGCGGTGGAACTCTTCCATCGAATGGTGGAGAAAGGATTTGAAATCTCAATAAGAGATTATAGTGCGGTAATTAATAGATTGTGCAGAAGGAGTCTGCTAAGAGAAACAAGACAATTTTTGCACATGATGTTATCCAAAGGCATTTCCCCGGATCAAGAACTTTGTGAGGTGATGCTTAAGGCTTTCCATCAAGATGGTGATCTCAATTCAGTATTGGAGCTTGTTGCCAAGATGATCAAATCTGGATTTTTTCTTGATTAATCCATGAGAAAATGATGTTATTTGGGCTTCTCCCTGTTAAAAGAGCTGCAAGTCCTATAGGAGTTCCATAGATGAGGTATAGCAACTTGCATATATTGATAATTTTTTAGTCCTTAAACTTCAATTAAAAGTAGCGTATCACTTCAAATGCCTTCTCGATTGCTTGAGATAAATACCATACAGAATGCTTTATTTACCACTATATGTCAAGAATGACACTTGGTGGCATGCTGTGATCTCCAGATAAAATCAATATTGTCAAAGCCATATTGAAAGAGGGTTTATTTTTCTTGTTCTGTTGCCAGAAGTGTAATTTTGAGACATCTTTCTGCAGTTTTTTTATTTTATTTTATTCCTTCCTTAGGCCCTCTTCAAAGTTCAAGTTTATGCTTGAAGTGTAGAGTTCTTTACCACCTACGGATAGCTTTTTCTGGGGTTGATGTACAGGTGAAGAATTTTTATGTACAGAAGTAAATTTTTTTAATTAAGAAACAAGTAAATGACTTTCATGTCCACAGATGAGCTCAAATGGTACTATATCAAAGCCTCTTATCTTTCTACTTTATATTGGAGTTGATAGGTGATGATATAAAGTATAGACAATCAATATCCTCTGAAGTGGTTTACTGCTGCTGAAGCTGCCTGCAGAATAATGTTCACCTTCACTCCTTGTATACAAGCACCAGAGTTAATTTAAGGTATTAATTTTTTGAAACCTCATACCTTGATATCAATTAGTAGTTCTCATGCAGAGTACTTAGAAAGTAAAATTTCTAATGAATGAGATACAGCAAAATTTCTAAATTTTCATCTGTTTCTTGGCATCTAACACCATCATTAATGAATATAATAATAAGACAAATTTTTTTCTTTTTATAATTTATATTGTCGCTATTGGCTTTATATATTTTATATGAAACAAAGGCATAGATTTTTCCTTTTATTTGGTTGTGGATGTGTTTGCAGACACTGTTTTATCTGGGTTTCTGGAACATGGTATTTTGGAAATACATATGGTTCTGCCCATATATAGCAAGTCTCTAAAACCAAACTTGTGATACCCACATAAACACGTTTTTTCATTACCTGCATTCTGCTATTCTTCACAAAATTGAGGTGGTGCTTGCTCAATGACGCAACTTTTGTAGTGACTGAATAACTAACTCTTGGCAAGATGGAACATCACATCTGCTATGGTAAGAAAAATAAATTTTCAATTTATTTGTTCTGATTTATGATTTAATAATTTTTCACATATTTTTGAAGTGAGAAAATACTTGGAAGTTGGAACCTTTGTCTTATAATAATCCTTGTTCCCTTCAGGGTTGACTGACTGCAGAAATTCATGTATAATGGTAGCAAATAATGGAATTGCTCTATGCAATCCGTACAAGGGTGTGTGGTCAGGGGATTATGCTTCAGGGAATCTATAACCCAAGGTGAAGCAGCTTATGAATTTGTTGCAAACAAAATATATGTTTGTGTGGCTGTCTAGAGAACGTCCTCAACTTTGCATTTAATAAGAGTTACCTTAAAATAAATGATAGCTGACAGAAATTTCTAATTATATGATGTCTCTTGCTAATTACAATCACTATAAGACTATAAGACTAAGATATGTCCATGAATACTCGAGGAAGCTTAATTTCGCTCATAGAAGGCTGCTGAAGATAAGATTTTGCTTGATAGCCTTTAGAAAATGCATTTTGAGTGAGTTTCAGAGGATTTAAGTTCAAAATGGAGTGCTTCATGCTTGGCGTTTCACACATGCCCTTTGCATGACAGGCTTTTGACTTGGTTCGATGTGTTTTTCTTCTGGAATCAAAGGCACTTTGATGGGGCTTAGGTAACAAGAAAACGTTGGTGAACAGTCACCATTTATGGGGGTAAAATTTCCGGAGTATTGTTGTATCCATGATTGGATGTTGTTTCTTCAGCTTTTTTCGCTTCTTAATTTGGTTGTGGTTCATTTGTTGATGCTCATACAATCTATAAAATATGAGAACCAACAAATTTTAAGATATAATTTACCCGCAATTAATATGTTTAGATGCTTTGATTCCAGTGTTCTTAACTTATTATTATTTTTATAATTTTCTTTGTTTCATATACTACAATAAATTATAAATTCCAAAAATCATCCCCGAAAGTCACAATTACAAAACGGAAAATAGAAGCTGAACGTACACATGTTTTGTGATAAATTTTTCTTATGTCACTATTAAAATCATTATTCAATAATAAATAAATTATTTTGAAGTTATAAAAGCCTTTTCAATTAAGGTTGATAAATTTCGATGATGAAAATCTCCCCAAAACCAAATTTACTGCTTGAAATATTTCTTCTTCTATATATATATATATATATGACTATGTTCTATGAATATATTTAAAATCGATATTTTTTTGATGAAAATGTCAATTTTATTGTACACTATATATATTAAAGTCGATATTTTCATAAAAAATATGTCGATATTTTCATAAAAAATATAACAGTTTTGAATACAATCTAGACCATCTATATGGTAAAATTTTCCTTTATATATATATATATATATACATATGTACATATTTAATCCAAGGAGAATTTCATCAAATAGATAGTTATAATCATCAGGACGTGCACCCTCAAAAAAGACAAAGAAAAAATAAAATAAAACAGGGGAATTTAAATGACATGGACCCTCAAAAAATTCTCTCTTACGTATAATATCTTCTTTAAAATAATAGCTGCTGAGCATGAGTGAAAGACATCAACTTAGAGCAAGAGAGAGAGAGAGAGAGAGAGAGAAAAGAAGATATATTTTATTTTTCAAGAACAAAAAAACAGTATTTTATTCGCATCTTTTTATTTATTATTATTTGATGAATATTTTATTTCCATCTTACCAAAGATAGAGAAGGGAAGAACCTCTTTTTCTTTATCTTTTCTCCTTTAACAAAATAGTACTATTTTATTGCCAAATTTTTTATATCTCATCTACTTAAATTAAGTGCCATTATTTTTCATCTTCTAAGTCACGATGAGTTGCTCCAACTCTTTAACAAACTTATCCAAATCCTTTAATGAACTCCCACCTTCTTTCACAGCTTCCAAAGCCTTTTCCTTCAGTTCTTTAGCTTTCACTTTCTGTGGCGCATCCAAACTCATTGACTCAGCGATTGCCTTTGCCAACTCGGCCGAGTCAGGAACTCCATCAGCACCTTCACAGACCTTCACTGCCACACCCATGTCCTCCACTAAAAGCATCGCATCCACAAACTGGTCAGCCTCCATTGGCCAAGCCAGTATCATCACCCCAGCCACTATCCCTTCCAGGGTCGAGTTCCATCCACAGTGACTCAGAAACACACCCACCGCTCGGTGACTCAGTATCGGCACCTGTGGGGCCCACGTCCTTATAACCAACCCTCTCCCACCCACCCTTTCTTCAAACCCATCCGGGACAGCTCCATACCCGTCCTTCACTTGCTGCTCCGTACCCGTTTTCACGACCCAAACGAACCGGGTCCTGCTCTGTTCCAACCCGGAAGCCAAAGCCTCCATTTGTTGCCTGTTTAACAGCTTCTGACTCCCAAAGCAAACGTACAGCACAGAGCCAGCCGGACACCCATCGAGCCAACCTAGAGTTTCCGAACCCAAACCCGAATTATCATTTGGGTTGACCCGATTTGAACTGTGAGCCGCCACACCAAGTAAGCTCAACGGGCCGACTCCATATACCCGAGGGAGGCCGATCCTCGTCCTCAAATGGTGAAAATACACGCCCTCCAACGCATCGAAGCTGTTAAAAACGACACCAGAACTCTCAGTATTTGCGATCATGCCATTCCTCATGATCTGCATCTCGGGATCGGATTCAGTGTATCGCCGGAATGTGGAAGGAATATTGTCTTCCCTGAACGACGGCGAGTTGGGCAGATCAGGGAAATCGACGACCGGCCGACCGAGGTATGTACCTGGGTTACGCCAGCAGTAGTGGAGGATACAGGAAAGGAAAGCACCGGAGGAGAAGAAAGTGAATCTGGGAACTTTGATTCTCTTGGCCAATTGCAGAGTCCAGCCGAGAAAGAAATCTGAAAGGATGGCAACGGGTGGGTTAGGGTGGGACTCGAACCACTGGATAATGGGTTCTTGGAGGTTTGCCATGGCGCAGATTACGGGAACCGTGCCGTGGTTTCCAAGGTCCTTGACGTTTTCGACTCCTGGAGGTACTTTTGGGTGGGAAGGGAAAGGGAGGATTAGGGTTTGGATGTTTGGATGAAGAGAAAGTAGTGGGGTTAGAGAAGGGAGGTTTTTGGGGGTGATTAAGATGGTAATGGTGAGGTCTTTGAGGGAAAGTTGGTGGGTTAGATCGAGAAGTGGGGGAAGATGGCCTTGTGCTGGGAAAGGGAAGACTAGGATGTGAGGCTTGCCATTGCTGCCGGTCGACATGGTTAGGTTAGAAGAGTGGAAAGAGAGAAAGAGATAGAGAGAGAGAGAAGAAATAGATGAGAATGGAGTTTTTTTGTGTCCAAGTCTTTGGTGTTGGAATTGACGAACGTAGCACAGAGACAGAGGGACTGTCTAATCTATTTCCGCTTTTATTGGCCATTGACGCAGATGATCATGGATAATAAATTGAACTTTCAAACTTCTTTTATTTTCTGTTAGTTTATTTATTTTATTTTTACTTTTTTAATTCTATTGGGTAAAAAACTACCAAAAAAAAAAAAAAAAGAATTATTTATTTTCCCACAGTGACTATAAAATTAGATTGTCAATTCAAGCCCATTTACACGTGGATCTATTTTTTTTTTTTTAACGAAACACGTGATTACATTGAGTACATTTCCATTTTTGTTTTTCGGTGAATACTTACATTTCCCATTATATGAAACATAAACTTTCATTTCATGTTATCCAAAATCTCTCCATTTAAATGATAAAGACTTCGAAGCTAAAATTAGAATAGTATAGTGCTTCTTTTCTTTGTCAAAGAGGACTTGCATGTAATGCTAAAGAAACATTTATATTAAAAAAATTATCATCTTTCGTTTACATCAATCAAACAATATAGATATATTTAACTAGTTATAATTCAAAGTATTTTTATTTGCTAAGTTATATATAACTATATTTGATGAAAAATGTTCAATTAACAGAATATTCAAACCTTAAACATATTTATTAAAAATTAGTATATGATTAAAGTTGGAAATTTGGTGGACATTTAATTCTTTTTTATCAAATATAATTATATTTAAAACAATTAAATACTATATATGAATAAATTATATTACATATAAATTAATTGAAATTCGATGTTTCTACCATAAAAAAATTATTTTCTAAACCTTAAAAGTACATTCAATTCTTATTAGCACAATACTTCTATATTATTTGGTTGACAAGTTACCGAACATTTAAGTAATATTTGGTAATATAAAACTAACTATTATATAAAAAGTGTATTTTTGAAAATTTACATAAAATATAATGATAGGAGAAAAAACAATATTGTAAAAAGAACAACACTCAATACCGTAAATATTTTGGTCATTAAAGTAGAAAACATAATGAAGTTTAATAATTTTAAACTATTTAGAAAATGGCATTCTTAACAAATTACCACATATGCAATTTTATTTTTTAGGTTATTTGTTAAGATAATTGCCATTTAATTCCCAAGCCGAAATGCGTGTGGATATTTAAAGTTTGTTCTGTTACATTGTTAAGAACAAAAAAGACAAATCATTGTCTTTTTTGATTATAAAAGTGGATTTCTTTTTCAATGTCTGCATGTGTATGTGGAAAACGAGAGCCTTTTTATTATTTTTATTTTTTGGTCCTGACACTATTTGGGTGTGTTTGGTTCATGGGATTGGTTTGGATAAGATGGGATTGTGTCCCAAGCATGATGTTTGGTTTGTCATTTTGAGTTTACGACAACTTAATCTAAATAGTGATTTTATCCCAATCAATTGGGACTCATGTGACCCGTCTCCCCCCCGGGTCATTTTTGTCCCAAACTCACCGAAGTAGCTCTACTCTCTCTCGCTAGTGTTTCTTGCTGAAGCAGCTCTTCACCGGATCGTGTCTTTCTCTCGCCAGACGACTGCATCTCTCCCAGGAACAAACACGGCCGGTGAGTATTATTCTTACTCTATCCTCTATCTATGCATCTCATGATTCTTACTTTATCCTCCATCTCTGCATCTCTGCATCTCTTCCAGCCGTTTCTTGATCTTCTTCTCCTTCTTCCTTCCGTTTCGTGACCTTTCTTCTCCTTTGATCAACTCTAATCAAATGAAAGCCGATTGTTAGTTGATCTAGAAAACTTAGGGCTTTGATTTGGGCGGTTTTTTTTTCTTATAGTTTGGGCATTCTTCTTCTTCTTCTTCTTCTAACGCTTTTCATTGCTTTTCTGCTTCTCCATTTTATGCTTTCTCTCTCTTTATATATACATTTTGATGTTGAAGTATGTATACTGAATCTAGGTATTTGAGTATGTTTGATTGGGTTGCTTGAAATTTGTTCATTTTGATGTTGAAGTATGTTTGATTGTGCAAATTAGCCTTTACTGCCATTGTCATTTCTTTCTTTTCTGTTGAAGTGCCAAAAAAAAAAAAAAAATGAAGAAAAGGGAGAAACAGAGAAGATGTGGTGGAGGTTCAGGAGATTGATAACAGCGAAAAACAGAGAAGATGCTGTTGAGTATGATGAAGATGATGATGATGGTGATGAAGATGATGATGAGGATGAAGAGGTTGACAATGATGAGGGGGATTTTGCTGAATCTGAGAGCACAGGGAGGTTGACAAGCACCGAAGGAAAAAATTGATGGCCATGAACAAGGAGAGGATGATCGAGATGAAGATGATAATGGCAGCTTTATTTTAGACCTACTAGCTATAAGCTAATGTGGATGCAACATCCATTTGTGAATATTTTTTTTCAAACACCTGCGTTATCAATGATTTCATACAATGCCTTTGATTTGATATGTTGATTTCTTTAACTGTTTGAGGTAATGAATATACATTTGTGAGATTTTGATGCTTTTTTTTTTAAATTTTTTTTAATATTTGTAGTTAATATTTGTTAGGGGGATTCTATTTATTTGCAAATTTTGATGTATTAAGTGGTTGGTGGTTGTATGAGGGAGATTTTGTGGTACAAATTCGATTAAAGATGATGCTGAAGCACTAGCAAGGTGTTGTTGTGTAAGAGAGAATAAGTTGTGCCATTCTTTGGTGCTTCTAATCAGTGAGAGGAGGATCCTTGAGAAGCTGAGAACTTTATGCCACTGTTGGGGCTCGGTTGAGAAATGCTAAGGGATGCTCCATGAGAAAGAAGTTAAAAAGGACTTGAAATATAGAACTCTGTCGAAAAATGTCACCTAAGGTCCTTCTTCCACACTGCATTTTTCATTTCTGCTTTCGTTTTAAGCAAGCAGTGCCGCAGCTGAGTTTTTTGATATTATGTAATCTTGATCGATAGGCAGGCACTGACTTGATTATTTTTTAGTTATAGATGAATCAATTTTTGCCAAATTTAAATAAGACTTTACATGCTGAAGCACTTGAACCAATTCCTTAATGTTTAGTATATCATTGTATGATCATATAGTTTATACCTCAATAGAAGATCAAATGTCCTTTTGTGGAATAACATGAGCTCCTATACATACAACACTGAAGTTTGAAGACCAGGGGAAAAAAATAAAATAAAATAAAAAAGATCATAAAAAAGTATTAGCATTCCTTTGTTATCCCCTTCGCTGAATAAGCACCCCCTTCCTCCCTCAGTTTGTAATCCAACTTAATTAAATATGAACAAGCTCTTAATTGGATAAATATAATGTTTGTGGGTGAAAAAAAAATTACAATTATGTAAATATAAATATATAATATTTATAATTCTAGTTATATATGAAATTAATTTTTTTCTTATTTTTAGTTAATTGTTATTTATGAAATATTATGTTATAATTTAATTTTAATTTATATTAATAAATTTAGGGGTTGTAAAATATATTAATATAATTTGTGGGTGTAAAAAAGTATTAAAATATTGTATGCAAATATAAATATACAAATTTACAATTAACATTAAATATAATGTTTTTTTTATAAATATAAAAAATATCATTTAATTTTTTCACTTTTAAAAATAATTATTTTAAATAATTACAAAATAATTTAATCGAGTCTTATCTGCACCAAACATGGAACAACTAGTCCACCATTTAGTCCGGATCTATACCAAATATAAAACTGCACTATTATATCCTGTCCAAGCCGAACCTATCTTGCATATCAAACGCACCCTTTGGTGCTATTTATCGGATTTCTATTCTCTATCTTTACCTCTTATTTTTATACCTAGCTTCAAAATTTTTTTGCCCAAACGTACATACCAACATGGCAAATTAGCTTCCCTCCCTTTGAGGGAAGGCCACCTGCATAAATCTTGAGAGTTTGGTAGTGTCCTACTACTTGGAGGGGCCTTTTTTTTTTTTTTTTTTTTTTTTTTTTTTTTTTCTTGGATACAGAATGCCACTCTATTGCAAAAGTAATAAAACCAATAGCATTTTATTATTGACAACTGGAGAAACCGAGAATAAGAATGTACCTAATTTTCACAGGAAACAATTTTTATGAAGGAATAATAAATTATAAATACCAATTTTATTTACCAAAAAAAATGATACATCACAACATAAAATGTTTGAAATAAAAAATATAATTTAAAAGTAAATAACAATAAATATACCTACCCAATTCACCCCTCTGTAAATGATTGTTATTTTATTGTTTATTATAATTTTTAAGTTGGTGTAATTCTCTGACAAGCTGATCTAAACCTGTGCATGAACTCCCACCTTCATTAACAGCTGCAAAAGCCTTGTCCCTGACCTCTTTCACTTTCAATCTTTGAGGAGCATCCAAACTCATTGTCTCAGCAATCACCTTTCCCAACTCGGCTGAGTCAGGCACTCCATCACCTCCTTCACAGACCTTCACTGCCATTCCCAAGTCCTCCACCAAAAGCCTGACATTCACAAACTGTTCAGCCTCCATTGGCCAAGCCAGTATCAGCACCCCAGCTACTATCCCTTCAAGCGTCGAGTTCCATCCACAGTGACTCAGAAACCCACTCACAGCTCGGTGATTCAGTATCTGCACCTGTGGAGCCCACTTCTTTACAACCAATCCTCTTCCAGCAACCTTTTCTTCAAACCCATCTGGTACCACTCCATACCCGTTTTCCACCTCTTGATCCGTGCCCGTTTTCACTACCCAAACGAATTTGGTCTTGCTCTGTTCAAGACCCGAAGCCAAAGCTTCCATTTGTTTCCTGCTTAAAACTTTCTGACTCCCAAAGCAAACGTAGAGCACGGATCCATCCGAGCACCCATCAAGCCAACCCAGAATTTCAGAACCCGAACCCGAATCAATATTCGGGTCGACCCGTTTCGAACTTTCGGATACGCCGATTAAGCTCAACGGGCCCACTCCATATACCCGACGGAGGCCGATTGTCGTCCTCAGATAGTCAAAGTATTGACCATCCAGCTCATCGAAGCTGTTGAAAATGCCACCCCAACTTTCAATATTTGCAATCATGCCATCCTTAACCATCTGCAACTCCGGATCGTTTCCGCCCATCACGTATCGTCGGAATATGGTCGGAAGATGCTGTTCCTTGAACGACGGCGAGTTCGGAAAGTCTTCGAAGCAGACGACTGGTAAACCGCGAACATCGTTCAAATTGTTCCAGCAGTACTGAAGGAGAGAGCAGGAGAAAGCACCGGAGGAGAAGAAACTTATCCTGGGAATGTTAATCCGGTGGGCGAGTCGAAGAGTCCAACCGAGGAAGAAATCAGAGACGATGGCAATAGGTGGGTTAGGATGGGAGTGGAACCACTGGATAATATGTTCTTGGAGGTTGGACAAGGCGTTGATGATGGGAATATGTCCGTGGTTTCCGACGTCTCTGGCGTTTTCGACACCGGGAGGCAGGTTCGGGTGGGGAGGAAATGGAAGGATTAGGGTTTGGATGTTGTTTGGGTGGAGGGAAAGAAGTTGGTTGAGAGAAGAGAGGTTTTTTGGGGTGACTAAGATGGTGATGGTTAGGTTTCGGAGAGAGAGTTGGTGGGTTAGATCGAGAAGTGGGAGTAAATGGCCTTGTGCTGGGAAAGGGAATACCAGGATGTGTGGCTGGCCTTTGGACATGGCTGGAGTACTTAGGGTGGAGAGAGAGAGAGAGAGAGAGAGAGAGAGATTGAGAAAGAGAGAGATTCTAATAAATCCAAATATTCTTTGTGGTTAAACGACAATAGATTAGGAGATTAAATAAGAGGTTGTCAAATTAAAGTGCATTTTCACGTGGATCCACTCACACAGCATTAGTGTTAAGAATACGAAAAGGTTTACACATTTACATTTTTTTTTCTTTTTCTTTTTTAAAAATAAAATATAAAATATTTTAAATTAGCTATAGCTGTAAATATTTATCCTCGTGATGCATAGATAGCAGCATAGACTATAGAACCTGTATACATAATATTCGTGATGCACAAGCATAGATATCACCAAAATATGTTTACAATTTTTATTTATTCATTTATTTTTTAAAAAAGAAGCATAACACCTAAATAATATTCACATTTTAGCAATCATTTTGCTACAAAACAATGAAAATGTTGTCTCCAACCATTCAAATTAAATCCAAACCTAGTTTTTAGAAAAAGAATTAACTTTAAATCCTAACCATTTGTCGCTGCTTTCAGTCATGTATATACAATGACACACACACACGTATACATATATAGGATTGCTTAAACAATTTCCAATAATCTATTTCCATGCCATGGAGCATTAATAATTTTTTCTAGAAAAATATTACATATAGGTAACGAAAATTATAATTAGCACTTATAAAGAGGTTTAGATAATATTATTTTGTAGGATTGAATAAAATAATAAAGAAAAAATATGATAGCTTTTTGAAACATAAGTAGATATTAATGATGGTTTTAAAACTAAAATAATTAATCAAATTGTATTTAAATCAAGCTTTGAAGGATGATAAAATTAACCTTTCATTCTATTTAATCCATTTAAATGAGAAAATGTAACACCCCTTACCAAAAAATATACATGATTAAACAAGTTTGATCAAATTGACTAAGTTCGACCAAGTGACAATGTATGGGTTCAAGTTGACTTTTTCAATAGCCAATATTTTTAGTTTGAATAAGATACCATTGTGTAGATCTCGTCGATACGAGTTCATAGACTGGCGGCACGCCAAATTCTGAGTTACGAATAAAAAATTATAGTTCTGAGAAGTTTTAAACATAAGTTTTAAATCAGTGTCCAAGCCAGTCCCCAATTTTTGTCTGTTAGTAACCCAAGACTTTATATAAGCCTAGGTAACCGGGTCAAATAGGAAACAAAGCCCAAAATACCCATTTCTTCCCCAAAACCCGAGAAATTCTCTTCTTAGATCTGTGGGTTCGAACTGGATCGTTTCGACCTTTTTACCGTCGAACCGGATCATCGCCGTTTTGCCCATTTTCGGCCAACCACCACTTACACGCGCCAGCCACCTAGGAAGGTCACCTTAAGGCCAGCTTATCCATGAAATTTCACGGCAAGAAGTAGCCGGACGCGCCCAGATTGGGCCGGCGAAGTTCGCAGCGGCCGGCAAGGTGGGTCGCCAAATTTTCTCATTTTTTGGCCGTTTCAAGCCAACCCATACACCCTTTCCACTATTTTTGACCCCTCTGAACTCATTCCCGTGGTTATTTTGTCCAGATTCCTCACCGTTTGAAAGATCCGACAATTGGAAGTTTGGCCTACGCTTCAACAGTGTTTTCCGGCCACCAGAGGAAACTTTGGACCAAGGTGAGCATACTGATGAGTTCCTTGTCTCTTGGGCTTTCCGTCAATATAAAGTTTGTGAATTTTGGAGGTCGTTTGATAATTTTTCCATTTTTGGATCAATTAGTTAATTTTCGGATAAGTTGGGGACTGTGTTTAGACAAAATTGGTTAAATTAGTTAAAATTGGAGCTGAATTAGTGAAATTGGATATTATTAGGACCCATTGGGTGGTTCAATTTTGAAATATTAGGCTTCGGGTGAAAATCCTTAATTTTGGGTACTGGGTGCTAAGGACACGCGGTATAATTAGACTGTCCTGTGTCCAATTTATGCAATTTTGTAGTACTGTAAATTATTTTGAGACATTTGGTTTATACAAGTGTCTCTGGTTTAGTTGTTTGGAGCCTGAGGAATATTTTGTTATATTATAGGCACTCGAGTTGAGCCTGGAGGCGATCCTGTAAAGGAGCAGGAGTGAGCATCTACAGTACTGTGAGTGGTTATATCATTTTTAAATGATTTGGGTATATAGTATAGTATATATGTGGTTTAAATATTTTAGATATAGATCATTTGATTGAAATGTTGTTTTATGCATATATAAATATTTGCTTTCACATATGTGTTATCATTTTATATGACTTTTGATAATATTTTAAGTGATTTTCAATTTTAATGGGTCTATAAATGGACTTGTGGTATTTAAATATCTTGGTAATTAAATTGAGATTTTAAATCATTTTGGAAACTATTTGGTTTGAGAAACCCTATTGAAAATCAGATAATTTTAAGCACGATCAAATATTTTATAATTTTATGTGCTTAAATTGGTTTATGGTGAATATATTTCACTATGGTATTTCTGGTTTTCGTATGAAATGATGTTTTGAGATTTTGAAGTATTTAATTAAGCGGTGGAAGTTTAAATGTTAAATTATGATTTATGATACAATATCGTTTGGAAAAGTATATATATAATCTTAGAAGATTGTTTCATGTATACTGTATTGGTTATTTTTAAATTGATGTACCATGTAATGCCAATACCTTGGATAAGTATTATATTATATTATATTACCACGCGCTGGGTTTACCACTGTGCCGTGAGGTTGGTTTCATCCAACGGTTATCTATTATTACCACGGACTGTGAGGTCGGGTTTATCCGACGGTTTATTATTATTACCACGGTGCCGTGAGGTTGGTATCATCCAACAGTTTATTATTACCATGGACCGTGAGGTTGGGTACGTCCTGACGGTTATTTATTATTTCCATAACACCATTCATATATTGAGGGTCGTGAGTTGGGTGTATCTCACGGTTTGCATATTGGTAAATCGTATGGTACATTGTATGTGTTTGTATATATTGTTGATTTACAAATATTGTGGTGATTTCTACTTTTTCATATTTATTTGGTGGAACTGTATTCATTATATTTTATGCCCAAATGTTTATATCATGATTTGAGACATTTCATAATATTACAATGATTGTTCATTCATACTTTTGAGCATCAGTTTTTATGATATTAATTGGGTACGAGTTTGGACTTTGTGAAATGATTTTTGAACGGGAAACTTTTCAAACGAGTGTAACGAGAGGTTTTGAGAGAAAGATTTTTCAGAAGTAAATCATTATTTTTCTATTATACTATGCCACTCACTGAGATTCCTTTATCTCACGTTTGTTTTAAATTCGTTCCCCTAGGCCCAGGAAGCTAGTAGCAGTCTACCTCGCGCACAGCTTATCGCTTGTTTCCTTCCACTACAGCAGCCGTATTTATCCTTTCTTTACCTATTGTTATCTTCTGGACTTATTTATTATTTAATTGTACTCATAGACTTTGTTAACACTCTTAGAATGCTCTGATTTTAAATATGGGACTCAGTAGAAACCATAGTACTCATGTGTATAGTTATGGCCTGTAGTACAGTAGGCCAGTTGTGGACTTATTTATATATATATATATTTATATATTTGAGGCATTAATGTTAATGCTGGTGTTTGATTATCTACGTTTTAAGATGAGGTTCCATTAGATATTTTCTAGAGATTGTCCAGTGGGACTTCACTAGGCAGGATCACCCGGGAGATCCTGAGAGGGTTCCCGGGACGGGTCCTGTCAGAAAAGACTTTAATTTGAGGCTAAGCTAAAATCATGATAATTCAATGTTCCTTTTCTTTGTCAAAGGGAAAAGGGAATAGGTGTGACAGACCCATCAGAAGAACAAGTTTTGATTTCTATATTTATTTTATGTTACTTGTAAAAATCGTCCGGTAAAACATTATGAGTGATAGGTCCGTCAAGAACACGTTTTAGATGAAAATAATGACATATGCTTAATATGATAATCTAAATTCAAACAAGTTGGGGCTAATGCTTATGAAATCCAAAGTTCAGTTCAAATGCTTCCCCATTGAAATCCTGACCCCAATATAAAAAATAAACCAAATTACTCATTAACCCTGATTAATAAAGTTTTGAATCATCCTCCTATATCCCCTTACTTTTATACAGACAAAATATATTTTTTCTTGAAATTATCTCAAATTATAATGGAAGAAGATGAGACAAATAATAGGAATGATATTTGAATAAATAAGCAAAAATTTAATATAAGTGACAAAAATAACAATCTTTAATGCTTACTATTTCTTAGAAGTTACAAAAATAGTAATCTTTTAGGACATGAATCTTCTGTCTTCAACCCTATCCCACTATTTAAATATTGATACTTCATTTAATATGTCATCTCGTTTAACTTTTCTCATTATAATTTAAAAGATATGTACCATTTTTATAGTTTCCTCTTATAAACTCTATCTCAGGAACTCCATCATCGCCTTAGCAAATCTTCACCACCACTCCCATTTTGTCCATCAAATGCCTAGCATTAAGATAATTATCAGCCTCCATTAGCCATATCAGTGTCCCTATGCCAATAGGTATCGAATTTTTGAGGTCACCCATCCTAGAATTGACCTTGTTTGAGCACATTTAATTTTGAAATTCTTTTGAACCCTAAAGCTAGTCGATCTAAGAAGGCCTAAGCATTATGAGAGTGACTATTATTATATTTGAATTATCTCCTGATTTACACATAGATGATGTGAAATTGAATACCAGTTAGCTTGTTAGTGTCTTGCACCTGCTTATACTGATCGTCACAATCTACCCCATTAAGGTTAAGCATCTTCGCTGATACATTTTCGATCGTATAGAGGCTCTGATACCATTTGTAATACTCTACTTCCATTGGCAGACCTGTTATTATCTTCCTATATTGTCCCTAATTTAGTCAATTTACTCGTACTAGATTTTTTATTCAAAGCTTCTCAAGAGGTCAAGCATTAACTTTGGGTCACCTATTAACTTTGGAGTCTTTTTGAACCCTGAAGTCAACCAAAAAAGCCTCGGCGTTATGAGAGTGACTATTATTACATTTGAATCATTATTAATCTACACCCGAACGATGTGGATTGTACACTATATAGCCTGTCACTATCTCACACTGGCCCACATTGGTCGTCACATAAACCCCTAAAGTGTTTGGCGATTCAGCATCATCGATAGTGGAACCCCATGTCTTCACCACCAATCCTCTTCCTTGGATTCTTCCTTTGAAACGCTTTGGAAAGACGCCGTATCCTTCTTCCACTTCTTGTTCTGTACCCAATTTCATAACCCATATAAATCAATCTTGCTCAGTTTGAGCACTGAAGCCAAAGCCTATCTCCATTTATTTTCTCTTTAAGAATTTCTGACTTTTGAAGCAAATGGAAAGCACAGATTCATCAGCACACCTTTGAGCCAACCTAAAACCACCACCACCACCATAAAATCTTTATCCAGTTTGCCTTGTTCCGGACTTTTTGGTAAAGTAAACAGGTTCAATGGACCAACATAATAGATGTGGTGGTGTCAAATTTTCTTCCTCAAAAGGTCTAAGAATTCACCTTCCAAAGCATTGATGCCATTGAAAATGAAACCTCAACTTGATCCATTAGTGATAAAATATCAGGACCCGTCCAGAATTCCTTTCCCAGAACCCTAGACAAGCCCTGATCCCAAGGAAATACCACCAAACCTTCCAATGGAAAATCCGGCAGCACCTCCCCTAAGGGTAGGACTTACCAAAAATTACCTGCATTGAAAACACATTTCTATACTCATCCCCTTATTCCTCCCGCAAGACTACAAATTGATTCCACAAATTTACAGCACTTCAAAACAATAACGGCAAACCAGTGCATAAATAAAACATAAGTGTCCAAATAGTATACAGAGCTTCATGAAGTGCTAATTAACAGAAATACAACAAAGATGAAAGAAATAATACAACTGAAATGGACGAGTACAAAAGTACTTCTCGAAACACGATAGCGGCGGAGAATTGGTTTGCCCCGGAAGAACGTCTACCACCCCTTGCACCTAAGGGAACAGAACTTAAAAACGTGAGATGCTAACCATCTCAATGAGTGACCCTAGCTACTGAACACTTTTAATAATAATACTAATAATAGAACAAATAGGGGAATTGAATTAATACCAACAATTAATAGGTAAATAATTAATAGCAGTTGGAAATAATAATTTTCCCTCAAAACTCTCACTAATCACTCCGTTAGAAATGTTCCCTTTTTAAAACATTTTCACAAAACCTGATAGTTGTATTTCCCGAAAACCAAGGGATTAAACAATTTAATAAACAATAATAAATAAATACCCCAAATATAATTAAAACGTACTAAATTATAATAAATAATTTTTTTGAACATTTTTTGGGGTTTGAAAGTTTGTCCGAAAATTTACACTTGACGCACCACACCATATACCGGTGATGCCCTCCGATACCCAGCGTCCTGAGCACCGACTGGCGGGGAGATTAAAGAGAGAAACTTACAAACGGCACTTCGACGTCCCGACAGTACCGCTGCTGAAACCGTCATCCCGGCCAAGGAGGGGGGCGGCTGTGGCCAATATCAAACTTGCCTGTCCACGGTCTAATGGCAACTCACGGGAGACATAATACTTGCACGCTAAACCACATATACATACACCAGAACATCAATACTGTATGAATGCGTCTAAAATAATTATTAAATCAATCGTACCGTTCTTTCCAAAATTACCGTGGGAAATATATCAAATTTGCACACTTACCATCCCACATATTTTCATTTAACAAACCGGTACGAAAACATCGATAACCAATAAAATTATAATTTTTCTCGTAATACGAGGTTCAACAAATAAAATACCGTGGGCATAATTATAAAATTAAACCACCAATTTAACAAATATTTTCATAAAATATTTAAACCAATTATGCCCAAAAATACCATTTAAAACCACATACAAATTATTACTGAAAATACCTTACTCATGCATAATAATTAAAATTAAATCATAATAAAATAATAATTAAATTGCACCACATGAGCATAATTCAAATACCAATTAAACACCAATTAAATATAATTAATTACCCAAAATATTTTTAAAGGTGGGTCACTCACCTTAAGTGCGTATATCAGCTAAGATCCTCCGCAGGATCAACTCCATTACTCGTACGCGCACCTAAAACATCCACAATATACCAACCAAATATATTAATATTTTAATCGATAATTCCCAAATGGGTACCCGGAGAGCGAACACAAACGACAACTAAAAGTTACGAGTTATATACCGAATCGAAGCTTGAGTTATGAGGATCATGGATTCGGTCTTACTTTCCGGAGATCGGACCCGAGGTGGCCGGAATCTCACCGGAAAGCTTTCAGGATTCGACTCCTCAATTCTCCCAGACCGTCGTGAATTGGCGAAAAAGGATGCCGGATTTGGATTCAGGAGGTCGGAATCAGTGGACAGGGACCGGCGGTGCAACTGGGTACTCGCTGGAACAGTAACTTCCGGCGAGCCGTCGCGGTCACCGGCAACAGTCGCAGGCAGCGGCGCGTGCGGTGGCCATTGGCTGAGATTTTTGGCGGTTTTGTAGATCGAGGGGAGAGGATTCCAACGGGACCGGCGGTGAGGCAAACGGAGACCGGACGGCGGAGAGATCGAGATTTGAAGATTTTCGGTGCCTCGCCGGAAAACGCTCCGGTCCGGTGGCCGTGAAATTTGGTGGGCTGGCCGGAAATGAGGTGGTGGTGAGGGGTGTGGCCTGAAAATGGCCGGAAACTGGGCAAACGGCGGTGGAGGGAAAAATCGCCGCCGAGCTTCGCCGCCTCGGTCCGGGCGCGTTCGGCGACGGTCGGTCGTGAGATTTCAGGGTTTGGCCAGAAATGGGACGGCGCTCCCGTCTGGCCAGCGCGTGTAGCAAGAATCGGCCGGAAAATTGGATGATTCCGGCGGTCGATCGGCTTCTCTCTCTCTCTCTCTCCTCTCTCTCTTTCTCTCTCTTCCCCGGTGTTTTTGCCAAATAAAAGCCACCGTGGTGACACTGTTCATCCACGTGGACCAATCAGGTGATGACACATGGCGTTACTGTGCACTTAAGCTAGATATAATAAAATATTACGGTATCCGGCAAACTTCAAACATCCATAACTTTTTAACCAGATGTCCAATTTAAGTGTGCCACTAGTCTATGAACTCGTATCGACGAGTACTTTACAACCATACAAAAGTCAAAACAAAATTATACAACAGTAAAAAGTCAACTCCCGGTTCCTTTTGGACAGTTTGCACCTCGACTTGTTTTGCCTATAACTTTCAAACCGTAGCTCCGTTTTAGACGTGCTACTAGTCTATGAACTCGGGGCATCATGCACTTCGCCACGGTACCCTAGTCAACTAGAAATTCCAACTGGAACAAAAAGTCAACTTTTGACCCCCTCGGTCAACGGTCAACCTCGATCAACGTGCACGGATTCCGGTGTGATTTGGAACGGGGTGTTACATAAAACCATCACTAATGATCTGACAATCTGGATCAGAGTCATCATAGGTTCGGATTGAGGTTCATAAGATAGTCATGCTTGAAGGAAGGTGAATTTGGGAAGCCAACAAAGTCCACGACCCGCAAAGCGAGGACTAAGGTTTGGATGGTTGCATGGGCAGTTAGAAGTGGGTCTTGAATTGGGAGGTTCTTAGGGGTGACCAAGATGGTTATGGCTATTTTTTGGAGTGAAAGTTGGTGGACCAGGTTGAGGAAGACATGAGAGTGGCAATGTGCAGGGCATGGAAATACCAGGATGTGTGACTATTCTTTACATTGGTCGACATAGTTATCGAATCGATCTGGAAGAGAAAGAAAAAGGGTTTGGATGTCTGGTATGGTTTTGGTGTTGAAGTTTTGGTTTTGGAAGTGTTAGCTCGCTTAAGATTTGCGAAGGAACAATATCATACATAAACATTTTTTATTTGTAAGTTTTTTTAATTTATATTCTCACGATATGTGTTTATGTGAATAAAAAATAAAAGAAAATAAAATTATATATATATAATAGGAGAAATACTATAGTGCGGATCCGCATGCGGACGAACCGTACCATATAAACTCCGTATATAATAGTATCATTTCTTTATTGTGTTTGTTTGTCTAATAATATAATAATATAAAAATTAAGTTCTAAAATATTTTGCCTTGACATATTGAATAACGCCTCAAACTAGATTACAACCTCATGAGGCTAGATTTGGGATTGCCCCAAAAGCATTTGGTAATTAATTATCATCCCAGCCTGGTTAAACACAATTACATAAATCCACAGTTTTATAAGGTTCTGTGGCATTACCCTCCTTCCATATGTCATCGAAAGCTTGAAAAATCTCATTCTAGAATGGCATTAATCCAGCATGTATAGAAAAGAGCCAAATACTCTGAATTGAAATTTGAATCACGAGAAGTCACAGTATGCATACATCGTATGGACTTCCCAAGAATTTCGAGCCTACAATGCCAAGACCGGCCTCGCCTATATTTTTCACAAAACAACCCATCAAAATTTATGTTGATCATATTCATATGGTCCTTTGGTGGTCTCTATTAGGAAACTAAGGCTTACAATTGTAGTTAAAGTCGAAATTATAAAAATGAAAAATTTATACGTAAAATATTCAAATAAAGTAAATACAAAACAATTTGCAATTGTAGGACTTTATTATAGCAAAAAATATAATATATTTTTTTTAGAATAAAGGGAACACAATTAACAATATTCTTTTTTTATAATAAGAGAAAAACACACATTCTCTCTAACAAAAAAAAAAAAAATATTTAGGAGAAAATCCCCTTTATAATTCTCTCTCTCATACTCTTCTCTTTCTCTTTGTTTTCTATATTTTTCACACACCAAAATGGAATCACTTTTTTCAAGGAAGGGAAACACACACACACACACACATATATATATATATATAGATGTGGAAATTCTATGGTGAGGACGGTCCGTATGAGGATCATAGTATTAGTGATGGTTTTTCATAGTATTAATGACGGTTTTTTAGAAAATCGTCACCAATACTATGAAAAACTGTCACCAATACTGTGGTCCGTATGAGGACAGTCCGCACTATAGATGAACTGTATATAAATGACAATGGCGGTAGAAAGAGGCAGTAGAAGTGTTTTAATTAAAATTGAACTCTATCATAACAGTTTAATACTTGCTGTCTTTCACTCCCATGGGCAAATGAAATGGCTTAAAGGATAAACATGGATCTATTGCTGCGTTAGTAGAAGAGTGAAAAAGCTTTCCACTCCTTTGACTTGTTAGAAGCCTCATTAATTGCAAAAGACAAAAGTGGCTTTACTTGCCGCCACAGTCTCCATGTAGTTTCCCTATGTACATCAGTTGCCCTCCCTCTTCAAAAAACTTCTTATTAAAACTTGTTTGGCAAAGCATCATGTGCCACGGTAGTATGCACTTTGAGCTTATATACATGTTAATTGGAGTGATGGATATTGAAATTTGATGAGCGAGCTCTATTACATGATAACATTTGTTATATTTTAATCGATAGTGTAGAGATACAAACATATACTAAAATGCAACATTTTCCCCTATATTACAATTGGAGTTTTTACTAAATTAAAGGTTGAATTTTTTTTTTTGGTTACTTTAGCAAAAATTTGATTTTCAATGTGTGATAAATTGAGTCCAAATTTATAAAAATAAAATAAATACTATCCTTGAAGAAAAAAATGATTTCATTAGAATTTAAACAACTAAAATAATTAAAAACTAAAAAAAAAATGTATATTTAAAACAAAAAAAAAATTGCAGCTTAATTTTTCTGAACTGAAGACAAAAAATAAATAATTATATTGTAATATATTTTTGTTAGCTAACTAATTATATTAAGATATTATACTTGTAAGTAAATATTATATTGAAAATATTAATTATGTAAATATATTTTTAAAATATATCAAATTATTAATTAAATAGTTATATTGTTAAAATGTTATAGATAAATAAATAATTATGATTAGATGTAAGATAAATGAATAACATATATATATATATATATATATAAATATATGTTTATAGGAGTTGCATCTTCTATCCCCTTTTCCATGTTTTTAATCGTGCCTACCATTTAATTTGTTACAACTCATTTAAAATTTTATTTCTGTTTATTGTTAAGTCACTCCGTTATTTCCTTTGTTGTTGTTTCTAGTTTGACTTCTCCTTCCTCCGTATCGTGTTGTTTTTTCACACCCGTTTTGTTATTTGGTTCTCTATGATAGATTAACAGCTACCTAAGCTGATATGTCAATAGATAACGCGAAGGGATAATATAATTGTAATTTCATTACATAAATGGTGGTCATGTTGTACCTATCCTATAATGATAATTACATTATAATGATATAGTGATATCGATGTTAGCTCTAAATAAGTGAATAGGGATGCGATGTACCTAAATATTTTGTATATATACGTGCCCATCAAATCAATGTAATTAAGCCTTTATTATTTTATTCTCTGATTGCTAAACTTACACCCTAACATTGGTTCTTCAAAGGAATATACTGATAATAAGAAGAATGAGAACAAGAAAACTAAAATATTGTGTTTCTTTGAATTATTTCTGTTGTTCAGTCTAAAAAGAAAAATATATCTAGTTAGTGCACTTGTATAGCCGTGGAGCCCTCTGGCTGTTTAGAAACCCAATTTCTATCTTCCATAGTGTTTGTTTGTTCACTAATTTTGTCTATTTTTCCCCCTTGGCTTATCAAACTCTTCATTTCCCTGATGAACCCATTCTCCTTCAATTCTGCAATGATGCTTCTATTTAGGATCACATTTTTTTGCTGTTTATATTGTTGCTTATGTGAATTTGTCTGAAGGTTTCTCAATCTTAAACACATAAGGTTTCCTTGGATATACCCTTTATTATGACCAGTAGATCGAGAGACTGATTTATTATATTAAAAAAAAAAAAAAAGAAGAAGGAGAAGATGTGAAAACAAAAACAGAACAAATGGAGAGTTCACTGTAGAAGAGATTGAAAATTTTTAAATGATGTGTCATAATCTAAGTGGTGGAACAGAACTGAAAAGAAGAAAAATGAGACACAAGATTCAAGTCCATGTGCATATAAGTGAGATGAAATAAGAAAAACAAAAATTAAATGTCAGTGCAAACTTGGGCAAGAGCATGAGCTGCACAATTACGTTCCTTCTGTTTGTTTATTGTTATTATTATGATAAAATTTTGATTAGCAAATTAAGAGTTAGTCAAATCAATTGCATTTTCACGTGGGTCCATTTATGTATCACACTAAAGTACATTCATTTACATCACTTTATTAACAATTCTTCTTTTTAAATTGAATATTTAATGTAGCTTAAAATTCAATTATTTTTAATAAAATAGTATCAACCTAGGGGGCACACGTATTCGAAGTTTAAAAATCATGAATGCGTAGTTCGTTCGCGAAAATCATCACTTATTACCGTCAAGAGTTAACTATAGATTTTAACACATTACCGTTATATAAAAATACATATTATATATATTTTTTAACTTTTATGTTATATAATAATTTATAATTTTAAAATCTCAACAACTAACATTACAATTCAACTTGTTTAAGATATGTATATACCGATTGTCAGGTAAATTAAATGATGAAATATAATTTGATATATAATTATAAATAAACCATTTGTAAGTCTAGCTTAATATTTTTGGGGACACCACAAGCACTTTTCTAGTAGGCATTTTAATTCTTTTACTTACCATGTATAATATCAAGCATAAAATTTCTATTTATTACCACCAAACTACTAGGCAAGTTGAAGTTTTTAATAGGAAACTCAAGAAAATGATGAAGCTGATGGTGAATGCATCAAACAATGATTGGTCACTAAAGCTCGATGATGTACTTTGGACTTATAATATTGTAATTAAAATTTTTATTGGGATGTCATCCTATAGGTTGGCATTTGGTAAGGCTTGTGATCTCCCACTTGAATTAGAGCACAAGGCTCATTGGATAACAAAGTTGCTAATCTTTGATGAGAAAGTCGTCGGTCAACAAAGATTATTGCAATTGGATTCTCTTGAGCACTTTAGATATGGGGCATAGGAGAGTGCGAAGTTTTACAAGGAGAGAACCAAAAAATTGACATGAATACCAATAATTTATACCAAAAGCTATATTAAAATGAGATGGGTCATTGCCATGTCATGATTGATTTATTAACAAAATTAATCATTTTTAATATTTTATAAGATTATTTTGAATAAATTTTACAGCCTTATGTATTCCTTTCTTCCCATCTCACAAGTTGTATCCTTCACAGGTAAATTTCACGAACAGCCATTGTTGCATTCTCCACTACTGGTAAACTCTATCGGCTGCTATATGTTCCATCCATCACATAATTATAGAGAGAAAAAGAAAAAAAAAAAAAACTTCATCTTTCATTCTATTTTTATTTTTCAAATTTAAACAAAAAGTGATAAACATGTTGGATCTAAACCTATATGAACAGCAACGATAAATGTCCCCAAAAGTATGGCAAATAATTAAGAAAAGAAAAAAATAAAGAAAAAAAAACTAAAAAGAAAAGCTGAAAAAAGTTTCCTGAAGTTTTGTTAGCTTTCTCCAAGAAAGTCCCGTTTCTTCGTTTTCTTGTCTTCCAAACGCCACCTTTATCTTTTAAAAACTTAAATCCATTTGATAAATCTTCCTCAACAGTGGCTTTGTGGAGGAGACCAAGAACAATGGTCTGTACTGACTACAACAGTGGCTTCCCCGAAGGAGATCGAGAACCTTCCGCGAAGGAGGAGATTGAGAATCTTATGTGAAGGATAAGATTCCCTACCTTGCGCACACGAGGAGACCAAGAACCTTTTATGGACAAAGGTCTGGACCCATTGCAACAGTGCATTCATGGAGGAGATCGCGAAGGAGGAGATTTCCTGCGGCCATGATGTATATGATCCGAGCTCACTAGAGCGGTTCCATTCAGATCGGAGCATTTTAGATCCTGGACTTTGAAAGATTCAGGGGAATAGCGGTGACCAATTTCCTTTCAAACTGAAATAGATATGGGAGGGAGGGAGAGTTGTTAAGGTTTAGGATTTTGATGAACGTAGTTTTGGGAAAAATTTTCAATAACACATTTAGATGTTTCTTTTAGTATGATAAAAGTGAAAATTTTTAACTTTTTAGAATAAAAAAAAAATTGTTTTATATTAAGTGATAATATGAAAAACAAACAAAAATAAAATGGTTTGTCCAAAAAAATAATGAAAATATATTATAACTTAAAATAAGTCAAATCAAGATATAAGTGAAAAACACAAATACATTACACGAGTTATCTAAAATCAAAAGATGGACCGGTGCTTTTGAGGTTACGCAAATTACACATCATGGAGCTATTGTGATTACCGATCGAAAAGTTTGGAACTTTTAAAGCCAATGGACTTAGGCTTAAGCTCTATTTGAAGGAGGTGTTGGCATCACAACCATTAATGTGGCTGATCCATCATAAGCTAAGTCGAGCTAATGATTCAAGTGCTCTTGCGAGGCATTAGTTGATCACAAACAAAGCATACAATCATATTTGCGAGTGACATCTTTTCAAATCTTATATTACATATTTAACACCTTATTATTTAATATATATATATATATATATACACACAAATAGATATGAAAGAAATCTATTGAGAATTAGATTGTATGAAAGAAATCTAATGTTTTTTATTAGATAGCTTAATCACTTCGAGTACATTCATTTTACATTACTTTATAACTAACAATTAATTCTTTTTTTAACATATAAATATACATATTTAAAATTTAGCATTGCGTTTTCTTCATCCATTTAGTTGCATGGTTTAACAGTTCTCATCCTTGTATTAGAGTTGCAAGAGTATATCGATCGGTATTAACTCCTTAGACCATCTTTAAAGGACTCTATAAAAATAAAAAATATTTTTCATATAATAAAAAATAGATTTAAACATAAAAAGTGAAACTTTTAAAATTTTTTCAACAATAATTTTTGTATCATATTTTTTATTTTTATTCTTTCAATGAACATTTGTTGCTTTGTGTATTTCTTTCCTTTTTGTTTTTTGTTTTTTGTTTGTTAACAGTAAATAATAATTAAAATATATTAATATAATATACTACTTTTGAAATTTGGTAAGTATTAAATAATATTAATATAATATTATATATAAAGATTGTTTCTACCCATTTTATATTTTAAAAAGTCAAAATACAAGGTAGATTGAAGCTTGTTTTTAAATATTAGCTCTTCAAAATAAAAAATCTATAATAAATAAAAAACCCTTTGGGGATACTCTTAAAGAACTGCCTAATACAGATGCTACATATGTATAATTTCATACTTTTATTATTTTGTTCAAACTCTTGCCAAGCATCATGTGCCCCACATTAGTATGCACTTTGAGCTTATATAACTGTAGATCCAAGTTCAAGGACATTTGGAAATCTAATATCCCACTAAATATAAAATCAATTTTTTTCACTGTTCAGAAATAAATTTATTGTAAACAAAAATCTTATAAAACATTAAAGTATCCATATTTTGAAAGGTCTAAAAACATTTTTAAAAAAATTTGGCAAAATATTATGCTTTTTGTTGATTCTGTTTTTCAAAAATAATATATTTTGTGATTATATATAAAAGATACATCAATTAGGTGATTTTTAATAAATCATCTCCCTAGAGGAGAATTGATTTTTATTAATCATTCATACCGGATATAATTTTTATAAATTCTGAAAATACAGAGATAGTTATTTTTTTAATTTTTAATTTTTAGCCTCCTGAAATACTTCTTTAGTACTCAAATTTCTTGCCAGATGTATCTCTTTCTTGGCAAGTCCAAGGCGGCAATTCCACTATTTCTCCTCTTAAGCTTCTCCTTCAACCTACCACAAAGGGAAGCCGTTTTTTAGCCCATTTTGTGGGAAAAAAAGTGCTTCTAAAGTGAATACTCTGTTCGTAAGGGTCTGAAGGAGTAAAAACCATTAAGAAGGCTTGAAGTTGGGGAGGCAGATTGTTCTAGAAACTTCAAAATAATAGGAGGCCTTGTTTGGACTTTGGAGCTATTTGTGTAGAATATTGAGATTACCAATTGAAAAGATTGGAACCTTTAAAGCAAATGGTCTTAGGCTTAAGCTCTATTTGAAGGAGGTGTTGGCACCGTAACCATTAATTTCGTTGATCCATCATGAGCTAAGTCGAGCTAATGACTCAAGTGCTCTTGGGAGGCATTAGTTGATCACAAAGGCTATGGAATATGATTCTGATTGGCCAGTTTCTTTGTTCACCTGCAGGAATAGCAATCGTGTCAGATTTACCCCAACCTGCATACCTGAACCCGAATATATTTCCCCTGCGCTTCAAAAAAAGCATACAATCAAATTTGACAAAAAACTTGACATCTTATTGCATATTTAACACCTTACTATTTATATATATATATATATATATATATACACGCACAAATATATATGAAAGAAATCTATTGAGTATTAGATTGTCATAAAGAAGATTTTAAACGACAGAAATAAAGAAAGATATTGGATCACTTTTTTTTTTTTTAATATACAATTTTTAAGTTGTAAAAGTCGGTACTAGAATTTACAAAAACAGCAGTATGATATGCTACAATGAAAACTTTAATCTCATGTAATGTTTTTGAAGGATCAAATACTTTTTGATAATGTTTTTTGTCAGATAGCTTCGTCACTCTGATTACATTCTTTTTGCATTACTTTATAGCGAACAATTAATTCTTCTTTTGAGCATATAAAATACAAATATTTTAAATTTAGCATTGCGTTTTCTTCATCCATTTAGTTGCATGGTTTAACAGTTCTCATCCATGTATTAGAATTGCAAGAGTATCGATTAGTATTAACTCCTCAAAGAACTGCCTAATACCAATGCTATATTTGTATAATTTCATATTTTTATTTTTGGATCATATGCCCCACAGTAGCATGCACTTTGAGTTCATACAAATGTAGATCAAAGTTAGAGGCTCATTTGGAAATCATCCCAAAATAGAAAATTATTATTTTTTTACTGTTTAGAAATAAATTTCTTGTAAATAAAATTTTTATAAAACATTAAAGTATCCATATTTTGAATTGTCTAAAATTACTTTTAAAAAATTTGCAAAAAATGATGCTTTTTGATGATTTTTTTTTCAAAAATAATATATTTTGTGATTATATATGAAAGTTACATCAATTAGGTGATTCTTATTAAATTATCTCTCTAGAGAAGAAGTGATTTCTATTAATCGTTCATGGCGGATATAGCTTTTATAGATTCTGAAAATATAAAGATAGTTATTTTTTTATTTTTAGCCGCCTGAAGTACTCCCTCAGTACTCAAATTTCTTGCCAGATGTATCTCTTTCTTGGCAAGTGCAAGGCGGCAATTCAACTATTTCTCCCCTGATGCTTGGCGGCAAGTCCACTATTTCTCCTCCTAAGCATCACCTCAACCCACCACAAAGAGAAGCCGTTTTTGAGCCCATTTTGTGGGACAAAAATGGTTCTAAATTTGAATAGTACACTGTGCGTGGGAGTCTGAAGGATTAAAAACCATTACGAAGGGCTTAAAGTTGGGGAGGCAGATTGTTCTAGAAACTTCAAAAATAATAGGGGCCTTGTTTGGACTTTGGAACTATTTGTGTAGAATTTTGCAAGGCCTAGATGCTGCCTACTTTCAGCAAGCACTCTATATAAACATTTAACCTATAATTGAATTATAGGAACATGAAATTGTCAAAAGACTGAAATACAATAATTTTATTGATTCCCATATTATTATAAAATATGCTAGAACATCAAGTACACCATATATACTATTACCACAATATTATGATGAAAAATACAATAAAAATCAAATATAATACGGTAAATACAAAATTTCAATTTTGTTTGCCCGTTGCACTTTTGCTTAAGAAAATGCTGATAGAAGACAAGTTTCACTTTAAACTTTAATTTGTTAAAGCAGTCGCAATTCTTTGACAAGCTCATCCAAGTCCTTGCGTGAGGGCCCACCATCACTCACCGCTTGAAAAGTCTTGTCCCTCAGCTCTTTGACTTTCACTCTTTGTGGACCATCCACATTTCTCATCGATTCATCAATCACCTTTCCCAACTCGGCCGAGTCAGGAACTCCATCATCGCCTTCACAAACCTTGATCGCCACTCCCATTTCCTCCTCCAGAAGCTTGGCATTTATATAATGATCAGCCTCCATTGGCCATATCAGCAGCATCACTCCGGCTGTTATCCCTTCCATTAACGAGTTCCAACCCGAATAACTCAGAAACCCCCAAACCGCTCGGTGATTCAGTATCATCAGCTGCGGAACCCATGTCCTCACCACCAGTCCTCTCCCTTGGATTCTCTCTTCGAACCCGTTTGGAACGACACCGTATCCTTGTTCCATTTCTATTTCTGTAGTACCCGTTTTCACAACCCATATAAACTTAGTCTTGCTCTGTTCGAGCCCCGAAGCCAAAGCCTTCATTTGTTCTCTCTTTAAGAATTTCTGACTCCCGAAGCAAACGTAAAGCACTGAGTCATCAGCACACCCTTCGAGCCAACCCAAAACATCGACGCCGCCAGCGGCGGCGTGGAAATCCTTATCGGGTTTGCCGCGGTCCGAACTTTCCGGTATGCTTAACAAGTTCAAAGGACCAACACCGTAGATTCGGTGGTGTCCCATTTTCTTTCTCAGGTGATCTAAGAATCGACCTTCCAGCGCCTCGAAGGTATTGAAAACGATACCCCAACTAGAACTATTCGCAACCAATATATCTCTAACATTCAACCACTCAGGATCCGATCCATCGTATCTTCGGATTATGTTAGGTAGATGCTCGTGCTTGAAGGAAGGCGAATCAGGAAGCTGATCGTGAAAATCCACGACTTTTGAAGCACTGACCGCGTCTATATTACGCCAGCAGTAGTCGAACACAGAGGCTACGGCGACACGGTTGGGGAAGAAACAGATTCTGCGGACGTTAATCTGGTCGGCGAGTGTCTGAGTCCAACCGAGGAAGACGTCGGAGATGATGGCAACAGGAGGGTTAGGATGGGACTCGAACCATTGGATAATGGGATTGTGGAGCTTGGACATGGCTTTGACCATGGCCATGTTCTTGCTTATGCCAATGTCACGAAGGTTCTCGATCCCCGGAGGTAGTTTCGGGTGGGGAGGCATGGGAAGGACTAAGGTTTTGATGGTTTGGTGTGCCGCGAGAAGTGGGTCGAGAGCTGGGAGGTTCTTGGGAGTGACCAAGATGGTTATGACTATATTGCGGAGAGAGAGTTGGTGGGTCAGATCGAGAAGGACGAGAGAGTGGCCTTGTGCTGGGTATGGAAATACCAGAACGTGTGGTCGGTTATCGACGACGGTGGTGGACATTGTTGCCGGTGTCGACCAGCTAAAAAAATGGAGAGGAAAGGAAAAGGCCTTTGGACTTTCTGGTGAAGTTTTGGTGATGATTAAGGGATTTAGATGCTTTGTTATATTATTTCTCAGTTTTTTTTATAAAATATAAAAAAAAAAAAAAAACAAAACAAAACAAAACAAAACACACACATCATAATAATATTCGCACTAAGCTGATAGAGTTTTTACAAAACTGCTTTTGCAAATATTAAAATGAAAAGGATGAAATTTATTATTTTGCACATGTATCTCACCAGATGATATATGACTTTTTTCAAATTTCACTAAATATAGTTTTGACCCTTTTTGGTTTTTGTGAAATGAAAACTAATTTTGTAAAACAGTATGAAACGTGAAATAAACTGTAATTATGATATTATTATGTACCTATGTTAACGATTAATCTAACTATGCATTGATTAAACCGTGTGAATTTGCTGCATGTTGATCATATAGCATGCAGTCAAATATAACAAGCAAATTGTGCTCTACTTTGAAAAGTTTGATATCCAGTGTTACAATTTGCTACTACCTACTTTATTTTATTTTATTTTTTTGGCATATCAATTTGCTAAAGAAAACCTGTGTTGAAAAAGAATATATATATATATAGCAATACTGTAAGTGTGAATAAAAGGTGGGATAATACTTTTGTAATTTTTTAAATTGTTATGGTTGATTAGCAAGCAAAATTTATAATATAACATAAATTATATTATATACAAATGAATGTTTACAGTTATGTATATTTCTATTGAAAAAAGAGAAATTATAGGTTAAAAATACATTTAATTCTTATTATTTGAACATATTTATATTGTTTGGTTGAAATGCAATGAACAACTTAATATTATTCAATTAATGTGTGTTGAACAATCTAATTTTGTTTAGTTGAAATCTACTAGACCTTTGATGAAGAAGAATATTTTAGAAAACTTGCATAAAACATAGTGGGAGATATATTTATATACTTTAGTTAGAGAGGATAATCTTGATAGTAGCTAAAATGATTTAAAAAAAAATGATCAAATTAAAGGAAAAAAAGGACCAATTGTAGGCCAAATGAATAATAAATATTGACAAAGTCACTACTATAACAGCATTCTTATAAAATGTGGGACCTCACAATCCGTCCTCTTTGGGATCCGACGTCTTCTTATAAAGCATGTTTCATTTTCCTTTCCAATTGATGTGGGACCTCACAACTACCATTGATTAGGAACAATTTAGAGTTGTAGTGAACTTATAAAATGAGCTTCACTGCAAGGATGTTAAAATATCAAAATTAAAATGTATTACCCAATATTCCATCATTAATGTCCTAAAGAGTTTATAAATCCCAATCCAATATTGATATAATTTAAACATGCCAAATAACATGCAAATGGTAATAATTTAAGAGTGGTGACATTTACTTAATTTGATTTGAATTGCTGATGCCCATTTGACTTCTTATCGTCATGGCAATTGGCCCTTTTTTTTTTTTTTTTTTGTCTATTGCAGAAATTGGGTTTGTTTTGGATTTGACAGATTTATATAAAAACCACCCAAAAGTTTATTAATCTTGTAATTGAACAAAATTTATTATTAATATGTATTTTAATGTTATTATTGGTTCGGGTCTATATATATATATATATTTATAAATAGTGGCTTTATTTTATATATATATATATATATATATACATTGTCAGGATCCATCCAGGATTTCTTTTCAGAATTCCAGATAAATTCTGATCCCAAAGAGATCTTACCAGACCTTCATATGGAAAATCCGACAGTATCTCCTCTAAGGGTAGAACATGCTCGAAATTTATCTGTACAAAAATGCACTACTATATAGTACTACCTTAGTCTTTCCATGTTACTACAATAATTTCTACAAATGGCAGCACTTCGATAACAATTCGTATAACACACATGTATAAGCAATAGGAATAACTTACTAAATAAACAATCAAAATATACCTTTAAACATTCACATCCGCCCACACCACCCAATAAGTGCCACACATATCAAATATCATTTTGAAAATATATCGATGCGTAATACAGAAAGGAAAGTAAACAATCATTACATCAACAACAATACTAGTAGCAATCATTTTAAGGGTAAAAATAGTATTAATATCATCTTTTGTATTTATCCGAAGGCAATCACCTCTCCAAAGATTATCACATAACTACAATTGCCCCAAGGACTATCCCACCGGCCCAATGGCTATCTTTCTTGCCAGTAGGCTATGACATTTGTCCGAAGATTCCATATGATGATGATGATAATAATAATAATAAAAATGATTGTAACGAAATCATCATAAATAATAATAATAATATTATTAATAACAAGAATAGTATTAATAATGATGATGACAATAAAAGTAATTAAATATAATGTTAGAAAAAACAGATTATGAAATAGTAAAGATAATATAAGTAGAATAAATACTTAAAATTCAAAACATAATATAAAATATACACTCGCATCGGAGGTAAGAACAATACCCTCTAATATGATGTTTGATCTATGATTCCAGCTATCACCGATATTTGCTCCCGATACAGTTTGGGGTGGTTGCCTAGATTGGCCGTCTGATTCTCTGGACTCGTAGGCAACATAATTACGAGGCTAGCTCTTCATGGACCATATCGGATTGTTGTCCCCGTACGGTGTAATACATGCAAATAGTACACATATATATATATATATATATAATACTTGATAAATATATTATATACCAGTGATGCCCGACAGTACCCAGCGTTTCAAAGCACAATCTGATGGGGAGATTAAAAAGAGAAATCTACATCTGGACCGCCATGGCATCCCAGTAGCGCCGATGCTATAAACCTCAATCCTGGCCATGGAAGGGGCGGCTATGACTAAAATCAAACTTGCCTATCCTAGGTCCAATGGTAACCATGGGAGAGTATAAACCTACGCGCTCATCACACTCTGCCGGCGCGCTAATCACATTCACTACTTCAGAACACCGGTATGTGTATGGTGCATTTAAAAACTATAAATGTTTTTATAATATTATTAAAATAATGTGTTTTGATAAAATTAGATAAAAATCGAGTTTATGAATAATAAATAAATTAAGTAATTAATCAATTAATGCATAAATATATTCTATGGAAATACTAAAATTTAAATAAATATTTTCTTCAAATTCATGAAATTAATTTACACCAAACCAATATAAAGAAAAATATATGAAAGTCATATATAATTAAAATAACATAAATACGTTATTTATGCATCAAAATTTCAACATTTAAATTAATAATAAACTTAATAAGATTTAAATCATAATTTTATAAAATTAATCTCTTCCACAATAATTCAATTTCATAAATAAGTAAATAATCAAACATATAAACATATTTTTGTCATCACGGTAATTTTGATACAATTAATTCCTTGAACTTCAAATCAATTCACACCAAATATCATTAAAACCACATACAATTTTAATATATAAATAAGTATATAAAAATGCATTCTAATAGATGTCATAACCTCACGGTAAAATTAACAATAATTTAATAAAAATTTAACGACGACTTAAAACTAAAGTTTCTAAAATTTATGAAAATATTATTTGAACGCCATACTTATTCCATTCAATATAAATTGACATCTCCAATATAAATAATAATTAATTAAAAATTAAACAGATATATCTTTCAGATTATCATATTAAAATAATAATATTTGATTCAAAAATGGCATCTTTCAAAATACTACACCATAATTCACAAATGAGGCATCTATAGAAAGCTAATGGGACAAGGAATACATTTCTAATCTGCATTGATGACAGCCTCGCCGGTGGTGGCCGGAATTTGATGGGGAAGTTTCGGTTGAGCTCCCTCTCCACATACCTCACAAATGGCTTAGAATTTAAGCAAATAGGGGTCATTTTTGGAATCAGGGGGTCGAAAACTAAGGGAACGGACCAACCACGGGACCAGTGGGCGTCAAAAAACCGACCAACCACCGCTTCGCCGGCTGCCGGCTTTAGGCACTAGTCAGACGCATGTGGCCGTGGTGCGGCCGGAAGAAATGCAGTAGGGAGAGAGAGACCGACGGGAGGGGGAGGGGAAAAAGAAAGAAGAAGGAAGAAGAAAAAGAAAAGAAGAAGAAAAAAGAAAGAAATTCCCATATGGGCTATTTCCCCACGTGGGGGGAGAAGAAAAGAGAAGAAAGAAACAGAAAATAAATAAATAAATAAATATATAAAATAATATTAAAATAATAATATAGTATAAAAAATAATAATAATAATAAAATAATGTAATATATAATTATTGCTGACATGTGGTATTTTCTTATTGTGACATATGGCACCTTTTTATAATGTTACACGTGGCATCATTGTTCAAGCATATTCATATATTGATGAATAGTAACAGTTATCTTGGAAAAAATTTATAGATTTGTAACTTTCAAATCACATGTCCAAATCAAGCATGTCATTAGTCTACGAATTTATATCGATGAGTACTTTACAACCATACATGAGTCAAAGCTAGATTTCAAAAAAATGAATAGTCAAACTCGACATCCTCGGAAAGTTTGGACTGTAATTTGTTTTGCTCATAACTTTCAAACTGTAGCTCTGTTTTCGATGTGCTACTACTCTATGAACTCGAGACAACATGTATTTTCACAATGGTGCCTTGATCAGCCTAGAATTCTATCTGAGCTTTGACTCATGCATGGTTGTGAAGTACTCTTCGATACGAGTCCGTAGACTAGCGGTACATCCGATTTGGACATATGGTTTGAAAGTTATGGACCTGTAGAGTTTTTCAAATACTATATTATTTTAATATTATTTTTAAACGTATAACAATGTGCCACGTATGACTTAATAAATGTGACCATGTGTCACCATGTCGAGATGTCACATGTCAACCATGCTTAATACCATATTATTTTATTATTGTTATTTTATATAATAATATTATTTTTTAATATTATTTAATTATTTTATTTTATTTTTATTTCTTTTTTTTTCTTTTCCCCACGTGGGAAAAAAGGGCCACAGGCCCCTTCCCCTTCTTCTTCTTCTTTCTTTCCTTCTTTTTTCCTTCCCACCGGCTATCTCTCTCTCTCTCTCTCCCGTGTTCATCTTTCTCCGGCCACCACAAGCCACACGCACTGGCCATCGTCCAAGACCACACGCCGGCGAGCTCACCAGCCAAATTTTTTGGCTGCCGGCCGGCCGGCGACGCGCCCAGATCGGGCCGGTGAAATTGGCGGCGGCGGGTTGAATTTTTCGGGCGATTCTCACCGTTTCCGGCCAGCCCAGTCCAAATTGCCACCCCTTTCCCCCTATTTTGGGTCCTCTGAGTTCAATTATGGTCTCCAATCGTTTAAATTCGAAGTGGTTCGTGAGATACGAGGAGATCAAGACCAACTGAAGCTTTCGGGCCAAATTAGGCCACCGCCGGTCGAATTGAGCTCAATGGAGGTCGATAATGTGATCCTCATCTCACAAGCTTTCCATAGACATATAATTTGTCAATTTTGGTTAACATTTGTGTTAGACCCCCCGGGTACCGGGTATTATTTACCCGAATAAAATATTAATTTATTTGACTGTGTGTGAATTGTGTTCTAGGAGCACGGGGTGAGTCGTGGAATTGATCCCATGGAGGATCTTAGGTTAATTGCGTGCTTCAGGTGAGTGACCCACTTTTAAAAATATTTTGGGGCAATTAATTATATTTAATTGGTGTTTAATTGATATTTGAAATTTTGCTGATGTGGTGCAATTTAATTATAATTGTGAAAAATTATTATTTTATTGTGATTTAATTTTATTTATTACGCATGAGCAAGGTATTTTCAGTAATAAATCGTATGTGGTTTTAATATTGTTTTTGGGCATAATTGGTTTAAATATTTTAAGGAAATTATTTGTTTAATTGGTGGTTTAAATTTTATAATTATGCCCGTGGCATATTATTTGTTGGACCTCGTGTTACGAGAAAAATTAGATTTTTATTGTTATTGATGTTTTCGTACCGGGTATGTTAAAGAAAAATATGTGGGATGGTAAATTTGAAAATTGGTATATTTCCCACGGTGATTTTGGAAAATCGGTACGGTTATGATTAATTTAATAATTATTTTAGACGCACTCATACAGTATTGGTGTTCCGATGTATATGTGGTTAGCGTGCAAGTTATTATGTCTCCCGTGAGTTGCCATTGGACCTTGGGCAGGCAAGTTTGATATTGGCCACAGCTGTCCCCCTCCTTAGCCGGGATGACGGTTTCAGCAGCAGTACTGCCAGGACGCCGAAGTGCCATTTGGGGTATTTATCTACTATTTATTAAATTGTTTGATCCCTTGGTTTTCGGGAAATACGAATATTGGGTTTTGGGAAAATGTTTTAAAAGGGGAACATTTCCAACGGAGTGAATAGTGAGGGTTTTGAGAGAAAGTATTACCTTCAAATGTTTATTTATTTATTTATTTAATTGTTGGTATTAATTAAATTCCTTTATTTGTTATATTATTAATATTAAAAGTGTTCAGTAGATAGGGTCACTCACTGATATGATTAGCATCTCATATTCTTAAATTCCGTTCCCTTAGGTCCAGGTTGGGAGACGTTGATCGTCCGGGGCGAGCCCGACGTCTCACTTCGTTGCTGAAAGTCCAAGAAGTATTTCTTCCATTTTTCCTCTCCATCTTGTATTACTTCTTATTTGTTATCGTATTAATTCCATATTTATTGTATAATGCTCTATATACTGTATTGGACGTTTAGTTATTAATTATGTACTGATTTACTGTTATTCACTTGGAGCGCTGTAAATTTGTGGAATTATATTGTCGTAACGTGGAAGGAATAAGAGGATGTTTTTAGAAGTGTGTTTTCAGTGCAGGAAAATTTTGGTTAGTCCTACCCTTAGGGGAGGTACTGCTGGATTTTCCGTTGGAAGGTTCGGTGGTATTTCCCTGGGATCAGGGCTTGTCTAGGGTTCCGATGAGGAATTTTGGACGGGTCCTGACAGTTCAGTCAGAAGCAGCTGTGAGATCCCACACGGGTTGGAAAGGGGAACGAAGCATGGCTTATAAGCGTGTAGATACCTTTCCCTTGTAGACGCGTTTTAAACCCGTGAGGGCTAGGTTATCGGAGGATTCCCAGGCCCAAAGTGGACAATATCTACATGCGGGTGGTTTGGATTGTCACAGATGGTATTAGAGCCAGTACCCGGATCGGTGTGCCAGTGAGGATGCTAGGCCCCAAGCAGGGAGGATTGTGAGATCCCACATCGGTTGGAAAGGGGAATGAAGCATGGATTATAAGCGTGTGGATACCTTTCCCTTGTAGACGCATTTTAAACCCGTGAGGGCTGGGTTATAAGAGGATTTTCCAGGTCCAAAGCGGACAATATCTACATGCGGGTGGTCTAGGCTGTCACAGATGGAAAGAGTCAAACCCAGATTTCTCTCCATTCTGACCTCTGTTTGTCTCACCACCAGTCCCGTTGAGTCACCCATTCCCCAATCTACCTTCCCACCAAAAATCACGACCAGTGGCCACCGAACGCGTCGCCGGTGGTGACGGGTTCTGGTGACCACGACTGCTCTTCGGGAAATCGACTTTCCGGTGAGTTTCCAGTTGCACTGCCCATCATTTTCCACTAATTCCGACCCTCTAAACCCATATCCATTGTCCACTTTCCTCAATTCTTAACGGATTGTGAGAATTGAAGGCCTAAAATCCGAGAGCTTTCCAGCGAGATTCCGGCCACCTCGGGTCCGATCTTCTGGAAGTAAGATCAGATTCGTAATCCTCATTTCACAAGCTTCTATTCGGAGCACGTGTGCGTCGTGGAATTGATCTCATAGAGGATCTTTGCTTAATTGCGTGCGCGAGGTGAGTGATCCACCTTCAAACTTAATTTCGGGTGTTAAATTATATTTATTTTGTGATAATTAAATGTTTGGATTTAATATTTATGTGTTAAATATTTAGCAAAATTATATTTGAAATTTTGATGGCACAATTTGAATAAATTGAAATGTATATGTGTATTAAATAATATATGATTTTTGACAAATTATGGAAATTTAGATTTTATGGAAATTTGATATTTAAAGGAATTGTGATTTTAATATTAATTGATTTATTGTGGAATTTATTTGTGAGTTTATTTTGATTAATAAAAATGCATTTATATGGATTTATGAATTTTAGAAATTTTATGGGATTTTAATAAAATTATGCCTATCTTGAATTTTAAGGATTTAAGGATATTATTTTAAAAGTTATGCTTAGGCATTTGAATATTGTGGATTGGAAAATTGATGCATTTGAAAGTTGATGGATTTGAAATTGATGGAAATTGTGCGATGGATTTATGACGATGATTTATAAAGGAATTATAGAAAATTTACGGGTTTAATTGGATGGAATAAACCCGGTGTTATTTATGAGATTTTGAGATTTGAAAATAAATATATTAATTTTATGATTTTTAGATGCACCATACACGTATTGGTGTTTTTTATACATGGATATAATTAGCGCGCAGGTAGATGTGATGAGTGCACAGATAGGTGTGAGTAGTGCACAAGTGATTATGGGGTTGTCCTATGATTGCCATCGGATGAGGGTAGACCGCTCCTCTATGGCCGGGACACCTGTTTGCAGCGGTGCGGTGTGATGCCATGCGACTGTATTCCGATTTCTCTCTTTAACTTCCTGTCTGGCGGTGCTCGGGATGTTGGGTACCGTTGGCGCCACTGGTATATAGTGGGTGTATCAAGTGGTTTTTGAAACATGATTTTCAAAATAAATATTTTGAAATTATATTTAAATTAGAATGTATTTAATGTTGTTTTTATTATTTATTTCAATTGGAGATTTTAATACAAATTTTATGGGATTTTATTATATTTTTAATTACCTATTTATATTAATGTTTTAACAATGCATTTTATCTTGATTTTACTATTTACATTGATTTGATGATTTTAAAGAGATCTTACTATGTTCTTACCATTTATTTTGAATAGAGGTTTTAATTTGATTTAATTTTTTCTTTGCTTAATTGTTCAATAAATTGATTTATTTTAATTACTTAATTATTCTATGAATTGTTTTAATGTGAGTTTTATTAATATTTCGGTATTAATTGTTATGACATGCATTAATTATTTAGTAATTGTTATAAGTTATTTTTATTTCTATTTGTTTCATTATAAATTTTGGATCCTTGAATTTTCATGTTTTATTGAAAAATTATTGACTAATTGTTTTCCTTGATTTTTGGGGCATAAAATATTGGATTTTGCGAAAATATTTTAAAAAGAAAACTTTTCCAACTGAGTGAATCGTGAGGGTTTTGAGAGAAAATATTATTTTTAACCACCTATTATTTATTTACTTATTTATTATTAATCAATTAATTAAGTTATTTACCCTTTTATTATTATTATTATTATTGTATAGTAGATTGGGTTACTCACTGGGATGATTAGCATCTCATATTTTTAAATTCCGTTCCCCTAGACCCAGGTTGGGAGACGTTGATCGTCCGGGACGAGCCGGACGTCTCAGTTCATGGCCGAAAGTTCAAGAAGCATTTCCTCCATTTTTCCTCTCCATCTTGTATTGCTTTATCTGTTATTGTATTAAAGTCATATTCATTTGTATAACGCTCTGTATGTGAATTGGACAGATATTTGTTTAATTGCTTACTGATTCCCTGCTATTATTTTGGAGTGCTGTAAATTTGTGGAAACAAATTGTAGTAAGGTGGGTGGAATAAGGTGATGTTTATTAGAGTGTGTTTTATGTGTAGTGAATTTTGTTGTAAGTCCTGCCCTTAGGCGAGATGCTGCCGGATTTTCCGTTGGAAGGTTCGGTGGTGTTTTCCTGGGATCAGGACTTGTCTAGAATTTCGGTGAGAAATTTTAGACGGGTCCTGACATCTTGAATCGCCTATCTCTATACTGTCATTACAAAAAGATTTAATGTGGGATGAAAAAGTGATTGATGTGATTTTAAAATGATTGATGTGATTTAATATTTTGATTTTTTTAATTTTATTTTTGTTACACATCAAAAAGTTTACATAAGAACTATGTAGAAATAGGTAGTCCAAGGACCATATGATTTTATCTTCTTTTAGGACATCTCTCCACTCTCTCTTCTTTCTTTCCTCTATAGCTCTCCATCTTCTCCATCTCTTCTATAACTCTCTCTCTCTCTCTCTCTCTCTCTCCCTCCTCCATAACTCTTTCTCTTTTCTGTCTTTTTCCTCTAAAACTCTTTCTCTCTCCATTCTCTCTTGCTCCTCTCTTTCATGTTGATGAAATACTACATGTAGATTTTTTTTCCCCTTTTGCAAATTGCTAAGTCAAATATAAGGAAGTTTATATTTTTTTTCCTTCCATATTTTTCGCCTCATTTCTCCTCTAAATTTTTTTCCTTCCATCATTCTAATATTCAAATAAAGCTTAAAGGTATTAAAGAAAATTATAGGTTATAGTATAAGTGGATTTAATTTTAAGTCATTAAAGGTAAAGTAGATATAAATTATTGATGTAGTTAGCAAAAACAAATCTTAAAATGGGTGTATATAGTTTGTAGTTCAGCTAGTATATTTTGTAGTGTGAATGGTACCACTCTTTACAAATCCATTTATCAATCATTTTTCTCCTTTTTTATGTTGCTTATAAAATGACAAAGATATCCTATATCAATTTATAAATAAAAATTTCAAACGCACCCTTTCGAAAATATTTTTTAAATAAATTATATATAAGCATCATAAAAATTTATTCAATAACACATGATTGCACAAGAATATTTAGAACAAAAGTATTAATTATAATTATTTTATCAAAATTTTAAACTTATAATATTAGTATAAAATTAGTTATGAAAACAAAAAGTTAATAGTAATTCTTGTACATTCATAAATAATAATTCTTTAAGGCCACTTTGCAAAATTAATAAGAAAAAATATCAATTATAAATAATAGTTAAAAATAGAGTCATTAGCTCGGTTAGTCTCTAAACTATACTTCTAGTGCCCTTTTTTTTTTTTTTTTTTTGGGTCCATTTTGGTTTTTCAACTTCAGTTTTTGATTCACTTTTTGTCTATAATATTTTTGAGATCTACTGTGTACTTAAAATGCAATATGCAAATATCTCATGAGATTGTTTGATTTTGAAATTTTATTATTATTATTTTTGTTTCTGTATACTGTATGTCTTAAAGCTGTCAAATATTAAATTAAAAAATAATTTAAAGATTAAAGTGCAACTATAGACATAATTTAAGCAATAACAAAATCAATAACTCAAATATATATTAATAAGATATAATTATTAAATAATATTAAAAAATGAATATAAACAAATAATAAGACTGTTTTGTGTAAATGGAATAAATTATTAAAAAATATAAAATGGGATAATAGTTGGGGAAAAAAGTGTCTATGGAATCCGATACCACTCCAAATAGAAAAATATTTTAGTGGGGCAGACGCACGATGCACCATATTCACATGTAAATGGATCCTATATGTGTATGCGATTAAAGTGTATGTATGGTACGCCCAACATATCAAGATTTTCTCCTCCAAATACCCTATGTTAACAATATGCCACTTTGCTCATCATCCCCATTAATTTTTATTTATTTATTGAAAAGGTAACACGGTATGGCTTTTGGCTTCTCCATCTCTATCAGAGGCACACGAAACTCTTATCCGATCAAGAACCCTTTAATCTTTACTTCCACATCAACTCTGTTCTTGTAATGCAATTTTCGATTTGAACTAGGCCCACCCATACGTATACTTGCCTTTTTCAATTTCGATTGTTCCCTCTATGGATTTAGGTTTGGTGCACAAAGGATGCATCGTTATAACACCTGAGATCTTACACTCCATGGTGGATTTAACAGGAAAAAGCCAAAATAATAATAATAATAATAATAATAATAAAAAAATAAAATGATTTGCAAATCTCGGTGCGGCCTTCGAGATGGTTGGGGTTTTGCTTTTTCGTTTTAATTATTTATCTTTTTAACCTTTGAACTTTTGTTCTTATTCACAATGAAGATGGAGATAGATGAAATATTCATGGAAAAAAATGAATGTCATAAGGGAGCCTCATGGAACAAAAACTTTTTATACCTAATTTTTAGGTGATAATACGATGTAACAAACCGTTTATTATTGAATATATAATTAAATTTATGTAGGATTTATATGTTTTATTTTATTGTCATATGATATCATTTATGATTAATGACAAAATATAGTTATTGAATAAGATTAGAGGTGTCGATCATTACATTGGATTAGCAAACGAAGGCATGCATGTAGCTAATCAGAAGGTTCAATTAGATAAAGTCAGATGTTGCCTTGTATGTTAATTGTAAGTCGATGATTAAGGTGTCATTTGGAAATATAGTCTCTTTTTTGTTTCATGTTTTTCATTTTTGTTTATTTTTATTTTTGGTTTGGACATTCAAAAAATGCTTGGAAGTTTCTAAAATTCTTGCATCACTATTTCAACAAATTGTCTACCATTATAATTCATTTTCCTTTATTAGTTTTTACTTTAAAAAAATAAAATAATAAATTAGCTGCAAACTAATTAATATTCAATTGCTAAAACATCAAATAGAACATAATATTTAATAAATCGCCTATTATTGTTCTATTACGGATGGTCCTGAATAAGAAGATTTTCATTCAATGGGATAATAGAATAATATAATTATATTTTACATATATGATGCAGTTCAATGAATTCTCTTTATATAAACATTTATTGCTAAGCAGAAGCATATTTTTCACGTCAATCTAAGCACCTTAATTTAAAAGTAGGCGCAATTCTTTGACGAGCTGATCCAAATCCCTGCATGAGCTCTCAGTGTCACTTACCGCTTCAAAAGCCTGATCCCTCATCTCTCTGACTTTCACTCTGTGTGGGTTATCCACGTTACACATTGACTCATCAATCACCTTTCCCAACTCAGCCGAGTCAGGCACTCCATCATCGCCTTCGCAGACCTTTAACGCAACACCCATTTCGTCCACCAGAAGCTTAGAATTCAGATAATGATCAGCCTCCATTGGCCAAGTGAATATCATCACTCCAGCTGCTATCCCTTCCATTAATGAGTTCCAACCCGAATAACTCAGAAACCCCCAAACCGCTCTGTGTTTCAGTATCATCAGCTGCGGAACCCATGACCTCACCACCAGTCCTTTCCCTTGGATTCTTTCTTCGAACCCGTCCGGAACGACGCCGTATCCTTCTTCCATTTCTCGTTCCGTAACACCAGTTTTTACAACCCATATAAACCTAGTCCTGCTCTGCTCGAGTGCCGAAGCCAAAGCTTCCATTTGTTTTCTCTTCAACAATTTCTGACTCCCGAAACAAACGTAAAGCACGGATCCATCAGCACACCCTTCAAGCCAGCTTAAAACATCACCGCCGCAGCCATGGAAATTGTTATCCGGTATCCCCCGTTCCAAACTTTGAGGTAAAGTAAACAAGTTCAATGGCCCCACACCGAAGCTTCGATGGTGTCCCGTTCTCATTCTCAAATGGTCTAAAAATTCGCCTTCCAAAAAATCAAAGCTATTAAAAACAAGTCCCCAACTTGAACCATTTGCTATGAAACCATGTCTAACCATCCTCGAATCGGGATCGGATTCGTCGAACAACCGGATTATAGAAGGCATATGCTCCTGCTTGAAAGAAGGTGATTTCGGGAGCTCATGGAACTCGACGACCGGTAAAGAGCGAACTGTCTTTATATTGCGCCAGCAGTAGTCAAACAATGAGGCTATGGCAACCCGGTTGGAGAAGAAACAGATTCGCGGAATCTTAATCTGATCGGCGAGTTTCTGAGTCCAGCCGAGGAAGAAATCGGAGATGATGGCCACAGGAGGGTTGGTGTGGGAGTTGAACCACTCTACGATGGGGTCGTGGAGCTTGGACAAGGCGTTGACCATGGCGATGTTTCCACACACTCCGATTTCCCTGATGTTCTCTAACCCGGGAGGTAGTTTGGGGTGGGGAGGAAGCGGAAGGACTAAGGTTTCGATGGTTGGGTGGACGGTGAGAAGTGGGTGGAGAGCTGGAAGGTTCTTGGGGGTGACCAAGATGGTTATGGCTATGTTGCGGAGAGAGAGTTGGTGGGTGAGATCGAGGAGTACGAGAGAGTGGCCTTGAGCTGGATATGGAAATACAAGAACATGTGGTCGGCTTCCGCCGGCGGTGATTGACATTGTTGCCGGTGTCGACGACTTAAAAAATAGAGAGGAAAGTAAAAAAAGGTTTGGATCTCTGATCTCTGGTGTTAAGAGTGGGGGGTGTGGACATGGCTTTATGTGTTTATTAATTATTAATTAGAAATAATTTTGGTTCTTTGGAAGTAAGCTAAGGATTTTGCAGGAAGGATATTGAAATAAAATCATGTCTATTTTATTAGATTTTGCACAAAAGTATATCAGAAATGAAACATTATTTTATTTCTCTGTATGTAAGGGGGAAAAAATGATCTTTTGCCACTGTCACAATTATTAAAGAATTCATATCTCACTATCTAAAAATATTAATTTTTTCAAATTAAATTTTTAAATAAAAAACAAATGATACGTAATTAAATAAACAAATGATACGTAATTAAATATAATTAATGAATAAGAATCATTTTAGTCAATGATTTCACTTAGTAATCATCTCATAACATTATTGGTGTCATTTCAAGGGGGGGAAAAAAAAAGAACATTATTGGTGTTATTATAGTATTATAACATACTAGTTTGTTCATGTAGATATGCTTTATGTTCAAGTGGGAGTATATGTATGTTAACCATGGAAAGCTCTACATAGGGTCCGGTGCCGCCCTCAATTATTTTTGCCCCATTTTGATTTTTGTATAATTTTTGTTTATTAAAATATTATCTAACTAATATATAGATAGAGTGGGTCTACAATAAGGACCGACCAAATGGCTACAATCCGGACTAAAACTGTGAAACAAATGGGAGCCCTTGGATTTTCAGCATTGGCATGAATGGTCCAAATCCATACTTTATCACGTGTGAATTTTTGCCAATTCAGCCATTCCCACTTGCATCAGGTTCCATTCCCACTCGCATCATCTAGAACCAGCTTTGCGAAAATTCCAAATCGCAATAGCTCTCACACCAGCTCTCGCACCAGCTTTGCCAAATCGCACCAGCTCTGCCAAGCAATTTTACAAATGAGTTCGATGAGGATGATGAAGTATATTATGATAGTGACTCAACAATCCCCCTGGGTTCATTACCCATTGATCGAATAGCAAAGAAGCTCAATGAGGATTAATATAAGTTTTGTTTACATGTCCTTTATTTTTTCCTTTGTTTTTTTTTTTTTTTTTATTGGATAGAAATTCAAACTTGTAAATTTTTTTTGGAGAAAGCTAGTCAATTTTCCAAAATAGCTTATAAATTGTTTAAAAATAAAAATAATAATAATAAGTGGTGAATGGAATTAGTTGCAGAGGAATTTATGTTTTCCTTTCCAAAATTTCTTCATCGGATGAATTAGCTGTAAATCTTTATTTTTTAGATAGTGGGGTTGAAACGGTGGAGAAAACTTTCAGATTTAACCTAATCCCTAGCTAGAAGCAGTAGAGAATCAGTGACAGGGTTGGCTGGTGGAAGCAGGTCTGGCCGATGATAGCAAGTCTTGCCGGTGGAAGCAGTGAAGAGTGGTTGGAATGGTGGGGAACGGCTGGAGATGGCAATGGCTTAACGTCGGTTGAATGGTGGAAATGTGGAAGCAGAGGAAGCAGAGGAAAAGAGAAGAGGAGAAGAGAAGAGAAAGGGAGATTTCGGGTAAAAATTCACAAGTGATGAAGTATGGATCTGGATTGTTCATGCCAATGCTGAAAATCCAAGGGCTCCCATTTGCTTCACGTTTTTGGTCCGAATTGTAGCCATCTGGTCAATCCTTATTGTAGACCCACTCTATATATATATATATATATATATATAATGGGACGCTCTACGTACGGTTCAGTGCCCCCTAATTTTTTTTCCCTACTTTTTGATTTTATTAATAATTTTTGTTTATTAAAATAATATCTAACTAAAATACATATATATATTCACTCTCAATTCACTAACACATACTATTACCCCAAAAAAAAAAAATTCACTACCAAAAAAAAAAAAAATTCCCTCTTAGAGAAACTTCTTGCTCAAAAATGAAAACTGTTTCCTTTAGTTTTCTTTTTTCTTTCTGCTCAAACTCTTGCCAAGGCATCATGTGCCCCACAGTAGTGTGTACTTTGAGCTTATACATATGTAAATCCAAGTTAAAGAACATTTGGAAATCTAATATCTCACTAATATAGAAAATATTATGTTTTACCGTTAATAAATTAATTAAAAAATAAAATAAAAAAACAGCGACTTTGTTACGAGTTGTTGTCAGGGGGACCTTAAGCTGTAGTTATGCTGGTACAGAAATGTTACTACCACCATTTAGGGACTAATCTATATTATTATTCTAAAGTTTTGATTCTGTTGGATAAAGAAAATTGAAATATATATATATGTATATATATATATATATATGTATTTTCTGGATTGATTGGGAAATTAAATAAGAGTTAGAGGAATCAAGTGCATTTCCGTGTGGATCACGCATACAGCATTAATGTTAAGTTCACACATTTAGCATTACTATACAACAATTCTTCTTTTGAAATATAAAATATTTTAAATTAGCTAATAGCTTTAGTTATTTATACTCGGGCGTAATGCACAAGCACAGATAAGTACATATAACTATGTTTACAATTTTCTTTTTTTTCTTTTTTTAAAGAAAGATAGCACCTAAATATTCATATTTCAGCAATCATTTACACAAAACAATAAAAATGAAATTTTAAGAATCTATTAGGCAGTAATTTAAGAACCTATCAGCCAATGGTCTTTTAAAACAATTTGATGACAATGAAAATAATGAAATTACATATGATGCATGTTCAATATGATATATATTGTTTTTAACACTTATTTTCATGTAGTTGTATATATGCTTTATAATGTGTAAAAGTTCAGACCTTTTTGTTTTGAAAAATTGGAGACTAGTCCTTTTTGTCATCAAATCAGTCGCTTGATTAGCTTCCCGTGGTACAAAATCTACGTCTCTTGATGCATCCTTTATAAACAAACTTGTATATCGGCGACTAATATTGGTAGAATCCAAGGTAATTAGTGATTCTGCTTATAAGCTCCTTTGAATCTTCTTCTAAAATAACATTAGTTCAGCCATTTTACACTACACAAATACAAGAATAAACGAGAGCCAAACATTCTGCCTTATGATAAAAATTAAAAGATAATAAAAAAAAGATAAAAAAAAAAATCCAAAATTGACATATTGTATAATGTAAGAAACATATATAACATCTGTATATTTATAAAGTTTTTCATAGGCAAGTGCTGAACAATATAATAATGTTTAAATATATCTTCTCAACAATTGAAAAGTGTTCACTTCTGAGCTAAAAAATAAATAATGAAATTCAGTAAACCATGTCTTAAAAAAAAAAACCTAAACGTAAGTAACCAAGAAGAATGTTGCCCTAATCATATGCTGTTGGTAAATGACAAAAAAGTATTAATAATAAAATAAAAATTACAAAACAAAGCAAATACTACAAGGTATCTTACTTTTTTCATGTTTTTGAGCTTATATGATTTGTATAACTATTTTGTATACAATTCTAGTTTATGGTGGAGTATGAGTTAGAGATTTGAAGGAAAAATGAGTGCATGTTTAGTGTACATGATGATTATTCCAAATAAAATAAGAATAATTATTCGTGAAAATCAAAAATCAAAAAATGTATAATCATTCCTATTTATATGTTTAGTAAAAAATATTGAATTGGAATCTTAAGTTTTAGCCTTTACAAATATTTGTTATCCAAAATGTTCAAATTTAGTAAAAACTAATTAAAAGTTAAATTTCATATTTTTAGTATGTTAATAATCACTCTAAATTTAAACTTATCAAAATATATTAAGAATATTTTAAAATTTATCTAGATTAAAATATAGAAATGGGAATTATTAAGTTTTTAAATAAAATTATTATTACTTCAAATGGATATATATAATTTTATAGAATAATTATTTTTAAATTTAAAAATATACCAAATATAAGAAAAACTTAATCTATGGATAGATATTTTATTCCTGCATATATTTCATATACCAAATGTGCCTTGAGGTGTATAAAGAAGTTATTAAAAGATTTAATTATTAAATTTCTCTAGAAGTAATTTTAAATATAAATAAAAATGTAAATTTATAATGGGACTTTATAATGTCCATTTGATAATGCAACTATAAATTCTTTTATTATTATGTTAGTTTGATCATGTTAGAACAAATGGTGCATTGCATGTGGATAAAAAAAAAATGGAAAAAAATTATTAGTGCCGTTAATTTATTCCTTTTTGTTTCTCTATAAATTGAACGAATATATGAGATGTAAATAATTTAGTTGTAAAATATTTTTTCACAACATAATAATTTGCATTTTTAGCTTATACATGTAGATCCAAGTGAGAGAACATTTGGAAATCCAATATCCCACTAAAATTAAAATGTAATATTTTTAAGTCTTCAAGAATAAATCACACGTTGGTATTGAAAGCCAATTAAACATACAATTATAAACCTCTTAAATTGAGCTGTAGTTTCTTGACTTTACCACTTGATTATTCCTGCCGAAGCACTAAGCTATAGTTATGCTAGTACAGTCACAGTGCTACCACCATTTAGGGACTAATCATTTTACATATATATATATATATTCATTTAGGGACTAATCTAAGGATGCTATAATTAGACCACATGAATTTGCTATCCGATATGTTCACGCATCAAGCAATCACATATAACAACTTCATAGAATATTTATCCTACTTTGGAGATTTTGTTGTTCTATTAAATGTCACAATTTGGTAGAACTTAAAATTGAAGAAAACTTTTGAGGTTTTCAGGAAAAAGAAATATATAAAGTCAACTCATAGTATAAAACGCTCAGTTTTGCACCTGTACATTCAATTATAAAATAGTTTCCTCTACAAGCTTGGAAAATAAATAATTGTTATCATTAAGTGAGTGCTTAACCTTGATTGGCATAAGAATATTTACAAGGTTAATTATATTTTAGTGCTCAGTAATTAAAGTTATATTTTTTATCTTCAAATATATTAAAAGGTTTCAATTTATTTTATTTTTACTCATTTGGATTTTTAATAAATAGCAATTAATAGTTCGAGGATATTAAATGGTTACTCGTTTTGAAAATAGAAGCTATAAATTGTATACAACTTAAAACTAGAAAGTTTAAATTGTAACAAAATATATTTTAATATTGGTTAAATATAATAGGACCTTTAATCAGCATTAACCAAAAACTAATTGGATTAAAATGAAATAAATGAAACCTTAGAGTCAAAATTGAACATTTTAAATTTGAAAATTAAAAATGCAACTTTTCTAAATTATATGGTAGTAACCGTAACTAACCAAATTAATAACATTTTATTTTCTTTTTCTTTTTTTATTTTTGACTTTGGTAGATGAAAAAGGTTGGAAATAGAAGTTATAAATTGTAACAAATTAAAATTAGAAAGTTCAAATTGCAACAAATTTTATTTTAGTATTAGTTAAATATGATAGAACCGTTACTAACCATTGGCCAAAAAAACCAAAAAAAAAAAAAAAATTCTAATTGAATCAAAATGATTTAAATGAAACTTGAGAGTCAAACTTGAAAAATTTTAAATTTAAAAGTTAAAATGCAGCTTTTCTAAATCACATGGTATTATACGTATCCTATATTAATATTACCTTTTTCTACCAATTAGACCAAAATAAAATAAAAGAAACTTGAGAGTCAAAATTAGAACATTTTAAATTTTAAAGTTAAAAATGCAACTTTTCTAAATTACATGATGCTAAACATAACTAATCCATATTAATATTTCATTTTTCCTTTTTTTTTTTTGTGAATAAAAAAGGTTGCAACAAATTTTATTTTAATATTGGTTGAATATAATAGAACCATTAATCACCATTAGCCAAATAAATAAAAAACAATTGGACCAAAATTAAATAAAATAAAACTTGAGAATTAAAATTGAAACATTTTAAATTTGAAAGTTAAAAATGTAACTTTTCTAAATTACATGGTGTAACACCCCGTCCCGAACCATGTCGGAAATTTTTGCACGTTGACCGAGGTTGACCGTTGACCATTGACCAAGGGGGTCAATAGTTGACTTTTTGACTCGGTGGGAATTTCGAGTTGACCAGGGTACCGTGGCGAAGTGCACAATGCCCCGAGTTCGTAGACTGGTAGCACGTCGAAAACGGAGCTACAATTTGAAAGTTATGGGCGAAACAAGTTGCGGTCCAAACTGTCCAAGGAGTGCCGGAGTTGACTTTTTGTTTTTGGGAAAATGAGCTTTGACTCGTGCATGGTTTTGAAGTGCCCGTCGATACGAGTTCACAAACTAGGGGCACGCTTAAAACGGACATCCGGTTAAAAAGTTATGGACGTTTGAAGTTTACCGGACACCATATTATTTTAATGTTTTTGGGTCGGTGAACAGTGAAACGCCACATGTCAGCTTCTGATTGGTCCATGTGGCATGAACAGTGTCACACAGGGGTTTTTATTTGTTAAAACTCTCGGGGAAGAGAGAGAAAGAGAGAGAGAGAGAGACCGCCGGCCGCCGGAGTTTTTCCACTGTTTCGGCCGAGTTACTGTACATGCGCTGCCAGAAAGTTTCCCCTCCTCATTTCCGGCAAAACCTCCAAGTTTCAAGGCGAACAGCCGCCGGACGCGCCCGGATCGGACCTCCGAAAATCGGCGGCGACTTTTTTCCCTCCATCGCCGGCCACCGCAAATCGACCCACTTCCGGCCAGTTTCCGGCCACACGCGCCGTACACCCTTGATCCTCTCCTCAAGTCCAGCCGACCCACCAAAAATCAAGGCCATCGGACCACCGATGCGCCGGGATCGGAGCGTTTTCCTGCGAGGGGCCGGAAATCTTCAAACGGTGATTTCTCCGCCGTCCAGCCTCCGTTTTGTTCACCGCTGGTCCCGTTGGGTTGCTCTCCTCACGATCTACAAGTCTGCAAAATTTCACGACCAACGGCCACCGCACGCGCCGCCGCCGGCGACGGTTGCCGGTGACCGCGGCGGCTCTCCGGAAAGTACTGTTCCGGCGCGTACCCAGTTTTCCGGCCAGCTCCAGTCAACTGTGTTCGACCTCCTGAACCCGAATCCGGCATCCGTTTTCGCCAATTCGTGACGGTTTGGGAGAATTGCGGAGCCGAAACCCGAAAAGCTTTCCGGCGAGATTCCGACCCCATCGGGTCCGATCACTGGAAAGTAAGACCGAATTCGTGATCCTCATCACGCGAGCTTCGATTCGGTGCGCGTAAGAGTGACGGAGTTGATCCCGAGGAGGATCTTAGTTGATTTGCGTGCTCCAGGTGAGTGACCCACCTTCAAAAATTATTTTGGGCAATTAATTATATTTAATTGGTATTTAAATTATGCTCATGTGGTGTGGTTTAATTATGGTTTTATTGTGGTTTAATTTATTTATTATGCATGAGCAAGGTGTATTTTGGTAGTATTTGTATGTGGTTTTAAATTTGATTTTCCGGGCATGATTGGGTTAAATATTTTATGAAAATATTTGGTTAAATTTATAAATTATGCCCGTGGTATTTTTTTTTGTTGCATCTCGTACTTCGAGAAAATTGTGGTTTGTTGGTTATCGCTGTTTCGTACCGGGTTATTAAATTAAAATATGTGGGATGGTGTTTTGTGAAAATTTGGTATACTTCCCACGGTGGTTTTTGGAAAACGGTACGGTTGGTTACTCATGTTTATTTTTAGATGCACTCATACAGTATTGGTGTTCTGGTGTATGGTGTATGGACACGTGGTTTAGCACGCGGTTATTATGTGGTTTAGCGTGCGGTTATTACTTCACCCGTGAGTTGCCATTGGACCGTGGGCAGGCAAGGTTATTGTTGTGCACAGCCGCCCCCCTCCTTGGCTGGGTGATGGTTTTAGCAGCGGTACTGTCGGGACGCCGAAGTGACCGTTGCAGGTTTCTCTCTTTAACCCCCCGCCAGTCGGTGCTCAGGACGCTGGGTATTGGAGGGCATCACCCGTATATGGTGTGGTGCGTCGGTGTAAATTGCAAATAATGTTTTAAACCCCAAAGGTGTTCTAAAATTATTTATTATAATTTATTGCAGTTTATTTATATTTGGGGTATTTATTTGTTTATTTGTTGTTTATTAATTTGTTTGGTTCCTTGGTTTTTGGGAAGTACGTACAAGGTTTTGTGAAAATGTTTTAAAAGGGGAACTTTTCCAACTGAGAGAATTGTAAGGGTTTTGAAAGAAATTATTATTTTCCAATTAATTATTATCTATCTACTGTATTACCGTGGTATTATATTGTATAGTAGATAGAGTCACTCACTGAGATGGTTAGCATCTCACACTCTTAAATTCCGTTCCCCTAGGTCCAGGTTGGAGACGTTGATTGTTCGGGGCGAGCCCAACGTCTCAGTTCGTTGCCGAAGGTTCAAGCAGTTTTTCTTCCCATTTTCCTCTTGAACTTGTATTGTTTCTTTATCCGTCATTTTATAAATTTCACGTTTATCTGTATAATGCTCTGTATCCTGTATTGGACGTGTAGTTGTTTTTAATGCACCGGGTTGCTGCTGTTGTTTTGTTTTGAAGTGCTGCAATTTGTGGAATCAATTTGTAGTTTGTGGGAGGAATAAGGGGATGTTTTTAGAAGTGTGTTTTCAGTGCAGGTAATTTGTGGTAAGTAAATCCCTTAGGGGAGGCTCTGCCGGATTTTCCGTTGGAGGGTCCGGTAGGGTTTCCCTGGGATCAGGGCTTGTCTAGGATTCCGGGGAAGGAATTCTGGACGGGTCCTGACACATGGTACTAAACGTAACTAACCCATATTAATATTACATTTTCCTTTTTCTTTTTTTAAAAAAATTTGTGAATAAAAAAGGTTGGAGGGTTAGAGTTGGCATATCCTTGCAATCCCGAGTAGTGGATCTATTCACATCGACACCGTCAATTTATGTATGTTTTAAGTAAGTTTTACAAATATGACTGCCTTTTCAATCCAAACGCTAAGGAAATTCAAACTTTTATCTTCTTGATCAAAATCAAAGCTCTTGACTAACCTATCTGTTCACCTGACTTACTATTAACTTTTCTTATCGGGAATTTATATGATCAAAATATCAATCAAATAATGGCAAAAAGACAGTTTAGATGCCTAAAAGGAATATATGGACAGGGATCCTCCAACCTTTTCATGAATATATAATATTCCCCTCCGCTTCAAACGAATTTATGTAACCAAAACATCAATCAAGTAATGGTAAAAAGACAGTTTAAGTGCCTAAAAGGAATATATGGATAGAGATCCTCTATATATCTTTTTCATGAATATAATATTCCCCTCAACTTCAAATGAAAATACAATCAAATTTGAGAAGAAAACTTGATTTCGTCTTAAATCTTATATTACATATTCAACACCTTACTATTTACATATATGAAAGAATCTATTGAGTATTAGATTGTCATGAACAACATTTTAAAATGACAGAAATTAAGAAAGATATTGGATCACTGTTTTTTTTAAAAAAAAACATAATATTTAATTTTAAAAATAAAAATTATTCTTTTTGGTTATTTTGTTTGTCAAAAATAATATATTTAGTATTATAAAAGTTATATCAATTAGATGATTTTTTTTAATAAATCATCTCCCTTGAGGAGAAGTGATTTCTATGAATCATTCATAAAGTATATAAGTTTTTAAAATCTGGAAATACAAAGATACTTCTTGCTTTTCTTATTTATTTATTTGTTTATTTATTATTATTTGTTTTTATATATTTAGACTCCAACAATACTGGCTTTGTACACAAATCTCTTGCTAGACGCACACCTGCCTCTTTCTTGGCAACCGCCGCCATGCTGTTCAACTATTTCTCCTCTCAAGCCACACAAAAGAAGCCGTTTTTTATCCCATTTTTGGGACAAAAGTGCTTCTAAAGTTGAATACTCTGTGCATGGGTGAGACATGTTGAGTAAGGAGACTCTTTTAAAATAAAGAATATATTTTGAACAACATTCTTTTAGTTATTTTTTTATTTTCTATTTTTTCTACAGAATATTTATTATTTTATTTATAATTTTTTAAATATTATAATAATAGTATCGGAGTTAATTAATATAATATTGAAATAAATATTGTGAATTTAATTCTCCATATTTGAAAAGGTAAATAAATTTTTGATATTAAAAATAAAATAAAAAATCTTTAAAACTCTTTTTTTAAAAATTAACTTTTTAAGATAAAGAATATGATATATTGGGTCTAAGACTTTGAAGTTGGGAAGGCAGATTGTTCTAGAAACAGAAAAACAAATATGGTGTCTTGTTTGGACTTTGGTGCTGCTATATTTAGTAGAATTTTGTAGGGCTGCTAGATGCTGCGTACTTCAGCTACATATATATATATATATATATACACACAATTTGGCAGGAACGTTTTCAATAAAGTTTGGATCGTTTCTTTGACAAACTTTCAAGGTAGAATTTAATAGGAACATGAAATTGTCAAAAGACTCAAAACAAAAATTTCATTTATTCCCATGTTATTACTCAGCCAAAAGAAAATTAATATTTCTATATTAATAAATGGTAATATTTAATTTATATCTTTGAAGATTGGAATAAATTCAAAAGTATTTATTAAATTTCTAACAGTATCATCTTCACTTCCTCTAGAAATATAATTTACCTTTATATCCTTATTAATGTTAACATTAAATATAATATACTTCCAATTTTTTTATTTCTTTTTTTTTTTTGCAATAATTAATTTGAAGATTTCAAAGTTTTTTTTTATATATATACTTTTAATTAATTTTTATTTCAACTATATGATAATGTTAATTTATTTTATTTTCTTCAAAAAGAAAAAAAAGATTAGATAAACTTTTGAAGCTAAAAATTTAATAGGAACATGAAGTTGTCAAAACAATAATTTCCAAACTACATGGACCATCAAGTAAAACATGGTATTTCCATACTATAATGCAATACAGTAATAATAAATAGTACAATTCAACAAAATTAATTTTTTAAAAAACAAGAAAAGAACATTTCTTTGCTTGGCAAAGGCACAGTCGTCCACCACCACAACCCTATTTATATATATAGATATATATATTGGTAATACCATTTAGCTTATACTTACACAGAGGTGATAAACCTCACATTCCAATAACCAGTAAAGATACAGTGTACTGGAGGATGATGACAAACCGTTTGGCCATGATATCATAAAGGATATGGTAGTGTGTAAAGAAAGCTAAGGCTCAAGGGATTAGGAGACAATATATAACCTTCTGGTATTTATCACATGTATTATCTAATAGCCTTGTACATATATGTGTTGAACAACTATGGAAAACACACGAGAGAATACAGTGAATTATTTCGTCAATATTCTTCAACTCTTTTTGTTAACTATGAGTTTCAACAAGAGGCTCTTGCTTTTTGCATGGAAAAAATGCAGAAAGAGACAATTTAGACTATAATTTAAAGTTGTCTTAATTTTTTGACAAGCTCATCCAGCAGCACTAATGCTCCAAAAGGCTGTCCCTCTGCTCTTTCACTTCACTCTTTTTGGCCCATCCACGTTACACACAAAGTAGGCGCAATTCTTTGACAAGCTCGTCCAGATTCTTGGATGAGGTTCCATCGACACTTACCGCTTGAACAGCCTTGTCCCTTACCTCTTTCACTTTCACTCTTTGTGGACCGTTCACATTATTCATTGACTCATCAATCACCTTTCCCAACTCGGCCGAGTCAGGAACTCCATCATCGCCTTCGCAAACCTTCACCGCCACTCCCATTTCATCCACCAGAAGTTTAGCATTCATATAATGATCAGCCTCCATTGGCCAAGTGAACAGCATCACTCCCGCTGATATCCCTTCCATTAACGAGTTCCAACCCGAGTAACTCAGAAACCCCCAAACCGCTCGGTGATTCAGTATCATCAACTGCGGAACCCATGTCCTCACCACCAGTCCTCTCCCTTGGATTCTTTCTTCGAACCCATCCGGAACGACGCCGTACCCTTCTTCCATTTCTCTCTCCGTACTAGTTTTCACGACCCATATAAACCGAGTCTTGCTACGCTCCAGCGCCGAAGCCAAACCCTCCATTTGTTTTCTCTTTAACAATTTCTGACTCCCGAAGCAAACGTACAGCACAGATTCATCAGCACACCCTTCGAGCCAGCCTAAAACATCACGTTCGCAGCCATGGAAATCCTTATCCGGTTTGCCTCGTTCCAAACTTTCCGGTAGAGTAAACAGGTTCAACGGGCCAACACCGTAGATGCGGTGGTGTCCCATTTTCTCTCTCAAATGGTCTAAGAAGTCACCTTCCAAAGCGTCGAAGCTGTTGAAAACCAAACCCCAACTTGAACGAATTGCAATGGAACCATCTCTAATCATCTGCTTCTCCGGATCGGATTCATCGAAGAAACGGATCACAGACGGCATATGCTCCTGCTTGAAAGAAGGTGATTTCGGAAGCTCATGAAAGTGGACAACCGGTGAAGAACGAACTGCGTTTAAATTACTCCAGCAATAGTCAGTTACTGAGAAACTACCAACGCTGTTGGAGAAGAAACAGATCCTCGGAATACGAATTCGAGCCGCCAGTTTCTGAGTCCAGCCGAGGAAGAAATCGGAGATAATAGCTACAGGAGGGTTAGCGTGGGAGTTGAACCACTGTACAATGGGATCGTGGAGCTTGGATAAAGCGTTGATCATGGCGATGTTTCCTCGTACTCCTGTTTCCCTGATGTTCTCTACTCCGGGAGGTAGTTTCGGGTGGGGAGGAAGGGGAAGGACCAAGGTTTCGATGGTCGGGTGGACGATGAGAAGTGGATCGAGAGCTGGGAGGTTCTTGGGGGTGACTAAGATGGTTAAGGCTATGCGGCGGAGAGAAAGTTGGTGGGCGAGATCAAGGAGTGCAAGAGAGTGGCCTTGTGCTGGGTATGGAAATACCAGCACGTGTGGTTGGTTCTCGCATATGGTGGCGGACATTGTTGGCGGGGTGTGTGACGAGCTAAAAAAAAGAAAGCAGAGGAAAAAAAAAAAAAAGAAGAAGGTTTTGGACGTCTGAAGTAAGCGATGAAAATATCTGTATGTATGGAAAATATTGAAGATATAATTCTATATATAATTTTATAGAAATGTTAAGATATAATTTTATTAAAAATATAATTTTATAAAAATATTTATAGAAATATTGATAAAATTATGAAAATTATAAATATTTAATTTAAAAAATATATTTTTATATAAAAATAATTAATATTGTAAAATAATATAAAAAATATAATAATTAAAATATAATAATAATAAAATAGTTTATAAATATTAAAAATTATTATAAATATAAAAAATATAATATTATTAATATTAAAATATATAAAATTTTCAAAAATTTAAACCTTTCTCCAAAACGCAAGTATTATTTCAAAATTAATACCTTTAACGGTAATCCTCCTATCTTAAACCTTTTGGTAAGCTTATTTTCTAATCTAGCACTTCAATCAACCACTCTCTCTACACTCCCTTATGATTTATAACTTTTCTACCGGCTATTCCCCGTTTCTTCCCCCCTCCCCACCTCGTCGTCCCCTCTATCGCCTGCTGCCACCAACCGCCAAACTTATTGTGGTCATTATTGCTGATCCTAATGATTTCATCCAAAGGTTCATCTTTGCTTCACATTTTCAATCGGCTGGGAAATCGTAGAGATATTTTGAATAAAATATTATTTCTAAGCTTCTAGAGAAGATAGAGAATAATAAATATGCAAACATTATTTTAGAAAGTATGTAGAAAGAAAAGTTAAGAATTGACAAGTGATAGACAATGTAAAAAATAAAATATTTTGATTGGAAAGAGATTATTAAATTTCTAAAAAAAAATAAATAATATTAAAAAATGTTTCGAGGACAGGTGAAATGGCTGGTATGTTTGAAAAGATGGCAATGGGAATAAACTGAAGGATAAGTTTAAGAACCAAAAAAAAAAAAGTTTTTATAGTGTATGAAATAAAACAATTAGAAAGACGAAAACAAGGAAAAAAAAATTAGAAAAAAAAAAGAAAAAAAAACGAAGTTGTGTGTGGTGAATGAGATGTGGCAAAACAAAATAATTTAAACAATAAAAAATTTTGTTAAAAAAATTAATTAGAAAAAATAGGAGGAAAAGGAGGCAGCCATAGAGGCAGATTGCTCTCCTCTTGGAAATAAAGCAGACGAGGCAGCACGATCACCCTCTTCTTGGATCTCTGAGGCAGCTTAGATCCTTTAAAGATAACGAAACCTCTTCTTTCTCTTTGTTGGTCAAAGATTCCAAGCAATTACGAAATCATGGAGGTGCTGTGGTGGTGGTCGTTGTTGAAGTCTTTGAGTTCGTTAACTCCCACAAAATATCACACTTCACACAAAAATTGGGTGATTTTTGGCTGGGAAAGACTAGAAGACATGAGAAAGAGAGAGAGTCGAGATTTCCATCATATTTACATTGACAATCGAAATTTTTATCGGATTTCCATAAATATCCAATGAAAATCCGAAATTTCCATCGTCGACATTCCTACGACATCTCTGACAGATATTTATTCCGCCCTTTATCAGTGTCGATGATCATTGAAACCCGATAATATCGTTGAAATTTCGATGATATCATCAACTTTTTCTTCCATGGTCTGGTCTCAGGTGGTTTGATGTTTGAAGTTGACGAATGCAGGTTATAGTTGGACTAGGACCACAAAGACACTTTATATATATTTATTAATTATTTGTAAGCAGATATCTTAGGCTTTAAGAAGTAAGGCAATGGATTCTGTTGGGAAAGCATATCACAAATTAACATTATTTTTTATTTATCTGTATCTTTATTAATTACATCTGTATTCTTATCATTATAATATAGTACTAGCTTGGTCCAGTTGATATGCGCTACATATGCATATTGAACCATGAGAATATCGACGACTTTTATAAATAAACTTTTTGTTGTATAGTTTCAGAATTTAAAAATGGCATATATATATATATATATATGTTAACCATGGGAGGCCCTACATAGGTCCCAGTGCTCCCTTAATTCTAATTCTATATTTTTTTTTCCTCCCTAATCGGTAATAATTTTTTATTTTATTTATTTTTGTATTACAAATGGAGGTGGAGGTAGATTTTCATCCAAACAAAATTCAAACTTTAGATGTGATTTGTTATTAGATCAAGCCTATAGATTTGTCTGACATTAATTAACTACAAAATCCTATTTCTAATTCTGTTCCACCAAATTAAAAATAGACATTTAATTTAAAAATCCCAGCTCATTTATTCATTTTCTCTCCCTCTCTGTTAAGTCTGCCACTCTGTTAATAAACAAAAACATGCTTGCCCACATGAAATTGCAAAATACCAGCATTTTTATTCTCAATTTTCAGTGGCTCCACTTTGATAAAATGTTAGAGAAACCTTAACCCCACTGTGCGGGCAGCCACCCACCTCAATTTCTGTTTGCTGTGCGGCAGAAAAAGAAAAAAATGTGTCGTCTTTTATTTTTATTTTTCCATTGGAAAACAAAATGTTCCCCCGTTGTGTTTTATTTATTTTTATTTTTTCTTTAAAACCCTCTCTCTCCGACCTTTTGTTATAAACTAAGACTTAAAAGTATTTCCACACCCATTTGATGGTTTAATAAAAGAAAAAAAATTTGTTGAGAATATAATGACATAAATAGTCTTCAATTTCACATAATAATGCACATTAGTCCACCAAATAAAATGACTAGTTTCATGTTCTTAATGTTTTTCTTGAGCAATAAATCAAAGAGTTGTACAGTATAATGTATATATATAATGAAATATTAATTTATAATTTCAACAAAATACATCTATCACCATATGTAAAAAGATACTTTTTTTGTTTCCGAAGAAACATAATAGATGTTCCCAAACAATACATTAAATAAAGTAAAAAAAAATATTACATGCTCGTGTAGCAAAAGAAAAAAAAAAGCCGGGGGGGAGGGGGGGGGGGGGGAGGGGGGTGGGGTTATTAACCACTGAGAAGATAATGTGTTTTTTTTTTTTTTTTTTTTTTTTTTGGTTCCCTTCTTAATGAGCAAAATTTTACCAAAATTTTACTGACTTTACTACAAACAAAAGGACAAAGAAATCGAGGAGAAATTGAGGTGAGGTGGTTAGCGCCAGTGAAGAAAATATCGATGTCGATGGAAATATCGAGGGTATGATTTTACGGAAATATCGATAGAAATATCGATATCGATGGAAATATCGGTGAAGTTACGAAAACTGTAAATTTTTAATTTATAATACAATTTTTTATATATGAGATAATTAATATAATAAAATTATATAAAAATACAATAATTAGAATGCAAAGATATTATTAACATAATTCATAAATATTAAAAATTATTGTAAATAAAGAAAATACAATATTTGTTATCACCAAAATATAAAAAATTTAACAAATAATATTAATATATATAAAATTATCAAATATAATTTATAATACATTATCAATACCAAAAAGAACTTTTTGATGTTTTGAATTGATTTGTTAATTCTATATAATCTGCAATTTCATATTATAGTAGCAAAAAATTATTTATTAATATCTTTACTATAATTAACTGATTTTAAACTATTTTGAAAAACTAAATTTAAAAAAGATAAAAAAAAAAGAAGAATCCAATTTTTTTTTCAAAATCAGTTTATTTTTGACCAAAAAAAAAAAGAATATAATATTATGATGGTTATTTTGTTAACCAAAGACATCAACAAATGGAAAAATAGTAGAAATATGTAAGCAAAGCACTTACCATTTACAATTCATTTGCCATTTACCATTTACTATTTTTACGTATTGTACAATTTATTATTAAAATATTATTTCTCTGGGTAATTAAAATCCGTCAATCCGTTAACTATTTTTGTGTATATATATATTTTCTAAATTATTAATATTTTATTATTTTTAATTATTTTAATTTTTAATTTTTTTATTCCTTTTACTGGGGATATTTTTCATTCTTCCACTCTCCTCTTCAATCTTCTTCCCGATCACTCAAAAGAAAATAGAAAGAAACCAGCAACCTTACGACAGCAACTCCCATAAACAATTTCTTTCCATTTTTGGACACCCACCAAAAAGTACTTATATTAAATTGATACCCACATTCCCAAGAACTTATAGCCACCTTTATTCGACAGTAAAATGGTTTAGGTTCGCCGAAAAATCATGAAAATTGATGGGGATTATATTTTCCAATCGGCATTTTTCGGTGAGTACCAAGTTGAATGGATGGGTATTGACATCTTGGGTAGCCCTTTGACGAGGGTTTTCATCAAATCTATCCATCTTTAGATTTATTGGTATCATCTTTCTCTCCCTTTATAGTTTCCCCCTCTTGGTTTTGTTTTTTATTTTCTTTATCTCATATTTTCCATTTTTTGGTCATTTTTCTAGAAATTTTTTCATCTTTTTTCTCAATTGAATCAATGAGATTTTGGCTAAGGTCGGTTTTTGGACCTTTTTGGTTTTGGGAAAGATCGAAAGAGATGAGAAACAAAGGTAGCCGAGATTTCATCGATTTCCATTAGTTTTCCATTGGATTTCCACAAATTTTTTGAAATTTCAACCGATTTCTTCCAACAATGACGATATTATACGGAATCGGCAATGTTTCCACGACATCACTAACAGAAATTTCTTCCCCCCCCCCCCCCCCCTCTATTGGTGTCGATGCTTGGCGATACCCAAAACTTTCGATGACATTTCGATGATTTCGGCGATATTTTATTCCTTGGTTAGCACATTATGGCAGGAGGGTTTCTCTAATATTTAATAGTGAGGTCCATTAAAAATTGAGAACAGAAAAGCTTGTACTTTGCAATCTCACGTGGGCAAGCAATTTTCATTTATTAACGTAGTGGCATGGACGTAAAAGAGAGGGAGAGAAAATGAATAAATGATTAGCAATTTAATTTTAAATCAAATGTATATTTTTAATTGGTGAGATAAAATTTGGGATAGAATTTTAAAGACAGAAGATTCTTATTCAATATTTATATCTATATAAAATAAATATCTTGCTATTTGAAATAGAAAAACGTGGCTGAAATGAATTCATAATTTCTCTGTTACTATTTTCATTTAGAGATTGGTCTAGTTAAGCTATGATTAGACAATATCAATTTGCTACATAATGGTTATATAGCATGCAATCAAATTTAACAAGCTCATATAAATTTGAAAGTTTTGATAGTACCTAAAAGAAGAACATTGTGAAAGTTGCAAGGGGAAAAAAAGGTATAAAGTTAGACTCCATGTGAACGAATGCCTGGCTTTGTCCATGCATCTCCATTTATAAAATACTCTACAGGCTTGGAAAATGAATAATATTAATAGCTAAATCATTATAAGTAAGTGCTTGAGCCTTTTGTTGGCATTATACTTTAAGTATATTTATAATTGACATTATGCGAAATTTGCTTATTAGCGACGCAATTAAATGCTTTAAATGCAATAAACGGAGATACATTTCACAAAATCACCAAATGTCGAGTCGCTAAAAACATTATACCAATAGCGATGTAGAAATAAAAGTTGCCTAATGTGAACTAAACAGCAACGCAGTACAACAACAAGTCGCTAAATGTAAAGAGACTTGCGACGCTAAACATAGAGGAATCCGCGACTCTAACTCTTTACGTTGCTAATTTTTACATCTATACTGCATCGTTGTTTTATGTAAATTCATACATCACTAATATGGAAGAAACAACAACTCTACATTTTATGCATCGCTAATTGTTAGAAATTTTAGCGACTTATTATAATTCATCGCTGTTTTATGTAAATATATGCATCGCTAAATTGTAGAATTTTGAGCGACTTGTGTAGTTGTATATCGCTATTTACTTACAACTACGTGTCGCTAATTTCATATATATTTAATCTTTAGCGACTTGTTATTTTACATTGCTATATATTTAAATAAAAGCATCACTAAAAACAGGGACGCAAGTCTAGAGCATTGCTAAAGGTCGAAAATGGCGACCATGTTTTTATTGTGCATCGCTAAAGGTCGAAAATGGCGACAATGTTGTTATTATGTGTCACTAGAAGTCTTTTTAGCGTCAATTTTCTTCTTGTACATCGCTGTTGCTTTTTTTTAATTGTTAAAAGTTATTAAAAAAATAATAAATACAAAAAAATTAAAATTAGCTTCATTCAAAATAATTAGAATACAAAAATTGAAAGTAAACATTTTCATAACAAAATAATTATCAAATAAATTAAACAGTATCTCATGAAATATTTTTACAATTCGGTAAACTATTGTATATGCAAAAGCAAAAGCAATATTAACTAAATCTTCATGAATTGCATATTTATTGAGATAGAAGTTGTCATCCTCTTGTTGACGATATTACACATCCTCATACTGCATATGAAAAAATTAATAAATTTATAAACATTTATGTAAAATAAATATATATTAATTATTAAAAAGTAATAATTTAGTAGATAAAAATTTAAAGAATATTCTCGTTGTTCATATGAAAGCGAATAAAAAAATTAATTAAATGGATAATAATAAATGTCATAAATATTACTTAAAACATATAAATAAATCTACGTACCAATTTATTTAGAAGGTATTTGTTATCCATATCCCCTCACAATTGTTACGAACATAGCCACTCTCACATTCATCCTCATTATTATTTTCATCAACACTTGGCAACTATATGACAAATGGATTGTGAGCCATTGTAGTATCGTCAAGAACATCTTCTTCAACAAAAGTACAATGTTGTGGTGGAGTTGAAATAACAGACCATCTCGAAGATCTTTAACATAAAATACTTGTTGAACTTAACAAAATAATGTCAAGCAATATCACAAACAAAATATCTACAAAAACAAGATTAAGAAAACCCAATGAACCTAACCTAAGGTTAAAATGAAGAAAAAAAAAAAAAAAAAAAAAAAACCTAACCCACCACATGTCACCGCCAACCACAAAGAAAAAAGAAACTCACTAAAACGATGGAGATGAAGAAACAAGAAACCCAGCTAACCACGAGGGTGAAATAGATAAACCCAACTTCCCGACAGAAACATAGGCAAATGAAAAATGAAACCCGAAATATCTAACTCTTCATGTCTCTCTTAGATTGCTTCCAAATATAATATCTATTAGGTAGTGTACTTGATGTAGTTTTAAAAAAGAAAAGAGATTCAAAGGAGCGAATAAAAATTTTAAAACGCGCCAAAAATTTTCAGAACAGGCGTGTAAAATTTTAAAACCCTTTTTAAGATTCTTTTTTTCTTTTTAAAATTAAGAGAACAGGCGACGCATTTACATCTTAAAGCGTCGCTTGTTCCATCAATGTCATTATTTTTTTTTTTGTTTTTTAATTAGTTTTTTATTCTTCATTTAAAAATAAATATTGAAAATATTTCTTATATATGTGAAACAAAATTACCAAAGTGGTAGTTTAATTATTTTGTTTTCCAAGTACAGTTTATTTATTTTAAAATCTTGTTCTAAGCTTTATTTTTTATTCCTTAATTTGATGGAACAATCGATGCATAAAAAGCAAAAAGAATCGCTAGATACTTTTTATTTTATTTTTTTTATTTTTTAATTGTTATTAATTTGCTTTTAAAGTATAGTTTATTTACTTAAAAATATATTTTTTTTTAACTAAGAGAATAGGCGACGCATTTACAATTAAAAGCGACGCCTTTTCTATCAATTTAATTTTTTTTCTTTGGTTATTTTTTTATTTTTCATCTACAAATAAATATTAAAAATAGTTAAAGAATAAAAGTATAAAAAAAATAGTTAAAGAATAAAAGTCAAAAAAAAAATGAAATAGGCATTCGTAAACATTGCGTCTCCTGTTCTTTTTTTTATATAACAAAAATACTAGTTAAAATACTTGAAAATTTAATAAAAAAATAATTTGTACTTGAAAAATAAAAAAATTAAACAAAAATAATTAATATATTTAATTAATATTTTATTATATTTTATTCATATTTTTATTAACTCTCTATTAAAATTTTAAAAATAATTAAATTTATCACAATATTTTTATTTCCTATCTATTAAATATGTATTAACTATTTATAAAATCATTAATTTTAAAATAATAAAATTATTATATGAATTAATATTTCATTTATTTGAAATATTAGATTCTTATGCCAATATTTATTTGAATTTTATTATTTATAAATTATTTTATATGAATTTATCTATCAAATAATTCTAATTTGATAAACTAAAAAGTAACTTTCAAATTGAAAAAAAAAAAGCGTTGCTAAATATTGGAATAGACGACACTTTTCTGAGGTTATAACTTTTAGATTCATCGCTAAATGTAAGAATAAACAATACATTTTGAAAAAAGAGTCGCTAAATGCGATAAAAGGCGACGCATTGTTAAAAAAAATTTCTTATTAGTTTTTAAAAATAAAAAAAGTTTTTTAAATAATTTTTCATTACCTCTTTAACATAAAAAAGCTTTTTAAATAATTTTTGAAGTCTTGAATGACATAATTATTAAGAGGCAATCTCTTAAAAATAATTTTTATTTATAAAATTATTTTTATAAGCATAAATAATTGATATATTATTAATTTATATATTATGTTATAGAAGTATAACAAGTAATTTATCATAGAAACACAAATAAATTAAAGGAATTGCTTAATAATTTTGCCTCATATTTCTATCTATTAAAATTTTAAAAATAATTAAATTTATTACATTTTTATTTCCTATCTATTAAATACGTATTAACTATTTATGAAATTATTAATTTTAAAATAATAAAATTATTATATAAGTTAATATTTCATTTATTTGAAATATTAGATCTTATGCCAATATTTATTTAAATTTTATTGTCTATAAATTATTTTGTATGAATTTATCTATCAAATAATCCTAATTTGACAAAACTAAAAAGTAACTTTCAAATTGAAAAAACAAACAAACATCGCTAAAGGCTGGAATAAGCGATGGTTTTATAATTTCCAAATTTGTAGCTAAATGTAGGAATAGGTGATGCATTTAGAAAAAAAAGTTGCTAAATGCGATAAAAGGCGATGCATTGTTAAAAAAAATCTCTTATTAGTTTTTAAACATAAAAAAAGTTTTTTAAATAATTTTCCATTACCTTTTTAACATAAAAAAAGCTTTTTAAATAATTTTTGAAGTCATGAATGACATAATTATTGAGAGGCAATCTCTTAAAAATAATTTTTATTTATAAAATAATTTTTATTTTTATAAGCATAAATAATTGATATATTATTAATTTATACATTATGTTATAGAAGTATAACAAGTAATTTATCATAAAAACACAAATAAATTAAAGGAATTGCTTAATAATTTTGCCTCATATTTCTATCTATTAAAATTTTAAAATAATTAAATTTATCACATTTTTATTTCCTATCTATTAAATATATATTAACTATTTATGAAATTATTAATTTTAAAATAATAAAATTATTATATAAGTTAATATTTCATTTATTGGAAATATTAGATCTTATGCCAATATTTATTTAAATTTTATTGTCTATAAATTATTTTATATGAATTTATCTATCAAATAATCTTAATTTGACAAAACTAAAAAGTAACTTTCAATTTGAAAAAAAAACAAACGTCGCTAAAGGCTGGAATAGGTGATGCTTTTCTAAGATTATAATTTCCAAATTTGTAGCTAAATGTAGGAATAGGCGATGCATTTAGAAAAAAAAAAAGTTGCTAAATGCGATAAAAGGCGATGCATTGTTAAAAAAAAGTCTCTTATTAGTTTTTAAACATAAAAAAAAACAAATTTAAATAATTTTTCATTACCTTTTTTACATAAAAAAAAGCTTTTTAAATAATTTTTGAAGTCTTGAATGACATAATTGTTGAGAAGAATTCTCTTAAAAATAATTTTTATAAGCATATATAATTTATATATTATTGAAATATACATTATGTCATAGAAGTATAACAAATAACTTATCATAGAAACATAAATAAATTAAAAGAATTGCTTAATAATTTTGTCTTATATTTCTATCTATTAAAAATTTCAAAATAATTAAATTTATCACATTTTTATTTCCTATCTATTAAATATGTATTAATTATTTATAAAATTATTAATTTTAAAATAATAAAATCATTATATGAGGAATAGGAGACACAATCAAAAGGAATTGCATCGCCTGTTCAAATTTTTTTTTTTTAATTTGTTCCCTTTTTTTTAAAAACAAAAATACAATTTAAAAAATTGAAAATTTAAATAGAAAATAAACTGCACTTGAGAAACAAAATAATTAGAGAACAACAATAAAAGTAATCATATCAGGCAACAGGTGATGCAATCAGGGGAATTGCATCATCTGTTCCAAAAAATTTTTTTTTAATTTGTTCCCCTTTTTTTATAAAAAAAAAATAAAGTTTAAAATATACAAATTTAAACAGAAAATAAAATGTACTTGAGAAATAAAATAATTAGAAAACAATAATAAAAATAATCATAAAAATCAATAGGCGACGCAATCAATGAGAATTGCATCGCTTGTTCCAATTTTTTTTTAATTTGTTTTCTTTTTAAAAAAATAAAAATACAATTTAAAAACTTGCAAATTTGCGTAGAAAATAAACTTTACTTGGGAAACAAAAAAAATTAGAGAGCGACAATAAAAATAATTATAAAAGGGAACAAGTGACGCAATCAGAGGGAATTGTGTCGCCTATTCCATTTTTTTTTTTACTTTGTTTTTTTTAAAAAAAATAAAAATACAATTTAAAGACTTGCAAATTTAAACAGAAAATAAACTGTGCTTGAGAAATAAAATAATTAAAGAACAACAATAAAAATAATCATATCAGGCAACAGGCGATGCAATCAGGGGGAATTGCATCGCCTGTTCCATTTTTTAAAATTTGTTCCTCTTTTTTTTAAAAACAAAAATACAATTTAACGACTTGCAAATTTAAATAGAAAATAAACTGTACTTGAGAAACAAAATAATTAGAGAATAACAATAAAAATAATCATAAAACGCAATAGGTGATGTAATCAATGGGAATTGTATCGCCTGTTCCAAATTTTTTTTAAAAAAAAAATAAAAATACAATTTAAAGACTTGCAAATTTACACAAAAAATAAACTTTGCTTGGGAAACAAAAAAATTAGAGAGCGACAATAAAAATAATTATAAAAGGGAACATGCGACGCAATCAGGGGTTATTTGTCGCCTGTTCCATTTATTTTTTAATTTGTTTCCTCTTTTTTTTAAAAAAACAAAAATACAATTTAAAGACTTACAAATTTAAACAAAAAATAAACTATTCTTGAGAAACAAAATAATTTGAAAACGACAATAAAAATAATCATAAAAGTCAACCAGCCAAGCAATCAGGGGGAATTGCATGGCCGATTCCCCTTTTTTTTTTTTTTTAATTTGTTCCCTTTTTTTGAAAAAACAAAAATACAATTTAAAGAATTGCAAATTATTTAAGAAAAAATAATATTCCTTCACATATTAAGAAATATTTTCAGTATTTATTTGTAGATAAATTAAATATATAAAATAATTAAAGGACAAATGGAAATGATGTAACAGGCGACACTGTTTTGATTAAATGCGTTGCCGTTAACAAAAAATGTTTATGAGATTGGCAATGTAAAGTAAGGATATGGTGACTTTTTTTCAGTAAATGCATCACCTGAAATATCTGGTGACTCTTTATGCTATTAATGCGTCGTCTGTTCCCTTGAAATAAAGGGAAAAAAATACTTTATCAGGATTGCAACTTGCAATATCAAATAAACTATCATTGACTCATAATCAAATAACTAATAAAATAAATTAAAAAATGAATAAAACAACAAAAGCCGAAGCTGTTGAGTCATATATTTAGCAGCGCTGAAAATCAAGGTCGCTTATTTTTGTTTTTAGCGACCTTCAATTCATTTGTTTCTTAGCGTTGCTAATTTTATGTCGCCAGATCTCAATTTTTTTGTATTTAGTGATGCCGTGGAAAGTGCGTTGCTTATTATCTTATTAAGCGATGTTTTATTGCGTATTTTTTTATTACGTCATAAATTTGGTGTCGCTAAATTGCTATTTTCGCGTAGTGTGATGTGACCAAAACATGAAGTGATAAGGGAAAAACAAAACAAAAACAATAACACAGTAAGGGCATAATACGAATATATGGCAGGGCATGCACACACTCAAATGAAAAACTTGACTATATTCTAAAGTTTAGTTTACATGTTCAGCACCTAACAATTTAACATAAAAGAATCGAGAAAGATATTGAACTTTATTATATTTGTATGAAAAATGATATTTGTTATTATTGGTGAATAAGCAAATAATCAAATTTGATATTTCTATAAGCAACCTTGGTCTCACTTTCTGTAACTACAATTAACTTGACAAAACTCCAACAGAGAAGTAGTTGAGCTATCGTTGAAGCTTAGAATCTTGTAAGCACCTCCGAATCCTTCTTCTTGGAATCTTTAAGCTCCTCCAAATCCTTCTTCTGAATTAGGGTTTGTGTTGGTAGTTCAAAGGATGTGACGAGGGAGGTGAAGAGGAAATATAAACTGAATCAAAAGCTAATTCTTATCCACCAAATGTTCTTGATTTTGGTCACAAACAACGCACAAGTGGGTGTTCCATTAGCCTCTCCAAACACACGTTTTAAATTGTATTGAAATAATATTGAAACAGTAATTCAAACGCTAATATATCAAAGTTTTTAATTCAGTTAGTAACATGATAAATACACTAAAATTCAAAATAAAATGTAATTAACCTTAAGAAAAAAAAATTATGGGTAGTGATTACTCAACTTTATTATATAATCAATCTAGATGGTAAATTTGACAAGAAATGAGAGTTGATGTGACAAATATAAGAAAAAAAATTTTTTCTTTTTTTGGCTTCAAGTTCAAAGGCAAGAAATTAACAATCAGACCATATAAAAAAACTACTAATTTCAATCAGATTTGGCACTTCGTGTGTATATAAATAACAAGTGACTTGATTTTCTTTTGGTAAATAAGTCATGCCCTGAGTTGGAAACAAAGAAAGTTGGCTTAAGAAATACAATTCCATTTCTATTGTTGTCAAAACCCAGAATATAATATAGTAATATATAGAGTAATAGGGCGTAATAATCCGTTCAAACACCCAAAAAAAAAAAAAAAAAAAAAGAGAGTAATAATCCGTTAAAAATATGAATAATATACACATACATATAAATATTATGACACTTTAAGGAGGTGCAATTCTCTTACAAGCTCATCCAAATCCTTTGAAGAACTCCCACCATCCTTCACTGCAGCAAAGGCCTTGTCCTTCATCTCTTTGGCTTTAACCTTTTCAGGACAATCCAAAGTCATTGACTCGGCAATCAACTTTCCCAACTCGTCCGAGTCAGGCACTCCATCACCTCCTTCACAGACCTTCACAGCCATTCCCATATCCTCCACCAAAAGCCTAGCATTCACAAACTGGTCAGCCTCCATCGGCCAAGCCAGTATCATCACCCCAGCTACTATCCCTTCCAAGGTCGAGTTCCATCCACAGTGACTCAGAAACCCACCCACAGCTCGGTGACTCAGTATCGTCACCTGTGGGGCCCACTTCCTGACCACCAATCCTCTTCCAGCAACCCTTTCATCAAACCCATCTGGTACAACTCCATACCCGTTTTCCACCTCTTGATCCGTACCCACTTTAACAACCCAAACAAATCGGGTCCTGCTTTGCTCCAACCCGGAAGCCAAAGCCTCCATTTGTTCCCTAGTCAGCAATTTCTGACTCCCAAAACAAACGTAAACCACAGACCCATCGGGGCACCCATCGAGCCAGTCTAGAACATTCGAACCCGAATTCTCATCCAGTTTTGCCCGATCTAAACCTTCGGGAATACCGATCAAGCTCAACGGGCCAACTCCATAAACCCGACGGAGCCCCATTTTGGTCCTCAAATGGTCAAAATATTCACTTTCTAAATCTTCAAAGCTATTAAAGATACAACCCCAACTGGAGAGATTTGAGGTCAGAGATTCTTGAACGATTTCCATATCGGGATCAGATTCGTCGTAGCGTCGGACAATGGAAGGGAGATGATCGTGCTTGAAGGACTGACATCTCGGAAGTCCATGGAATTCAACGACCGGTTGATGAAGAACCGTACGGATATCACGCCAGCAGTGGTCGAGAACGGAGGCTAAGTAAACTCTGATGGAGAAGAAACTGATTCTGGGGATGCCTATCCGATTGGCCAATCGCAGAGTCCAACCGAGGAAGAAATCGGAGACGATGGCGACGGGAGGGTTAGGATGCTGATTGAACCACTCGACAATTGGTTGTTGGAGATCAGAGAGAGCATTGATGATGGGGATATTCCCTGGGTTCCCGATTTGCCTAACGTTTTCGACTCCGGGAGGTAGTTTGGGATGGGGAGGAAATGGAAATGTTAAGGTTTGGATGGTGGGGTGAGCCACGAGAAGACGGTGGAGGTCAGGAAGGTTTTTGGGGGTCGTCAAGATGGTAATGGAGAGGTTACGAAGAGAGAGTTGGTGGGTGAGATCGAGAAGAGCTAGTGAATGGCCTTGTGCTGGGAACGGGAACATCAAGATGTGTGTCGACTGCTTGTTTTTTGGGGTGGACATTGTTTTGGAAGGAGATAAGAATTTGGATAGACTTGTTAAAAAGAAAGATAACCGTTGCGTTATATTTCTTATTGTGGAAGAAAAAAACTTTATGATATTCAATGTAAGTTTCATACAATTTACCAATTTGGATTCCGCAAAGGATCTGAAAGCAAAGACAGACAAATAAACGTTAGTCAAGTTACTTTCTTTTTTTTTTTTAATAGATAAATGTTAAATAAAATTTCCAATTATCGACACATGCAGAACCATACACGTATATTTTGTCGGTAGGCATGTCAACGGTGCGTGGAGAATTTTCCATCCTATCCCCGTCGTTTTCCTTATTTTTTAGATGTAGGGCAAGAATGGGAATTTTTCTATCAGGACAGAACGGAGCAGTTTTTTTTTTTTTTAATTAATATAATTTTTTTTGAAGTATTTATATAAAAAAAATTTTGTAAATAAAATATAAATAAAATGATTAAAATCCAATAAAATTACAATAAAATGTATTAAGTTTTAAAATAAAAATATATTAAAATACATCAAAATTCAAATTTATTATTATAATAAAATATATTTTAAAAAAAATACAATATAATATATAAACATAAAATTTATAAAAATACACACATAAAATAAAATTTAACTTTTTATTTTTTTAAATCTCCATGGAAAAATATTCTGTAAAATTTAATTGCTATAAAAATAAACAAAAATATTAAATAATATCAATAATTTTTTTAACAATTAAATGTACACATTTTTTGTAATAAATAAATTTAATTTACTTCCTTATCTAGAAGAATAAGCTAATAAAAATATATATATATATATATATATAATCAGCAAGCATTTTTTTGTCCCCCCTCGAAAACAGGGTTTTCATAATCAGCAAGCATCCATCAAACTCACCAAAAGGCATTCATAATTCATAAAGCAAGAACGTGCCAGGCCCAATATGTGAAGCAAATACAAAAAGCTTTGACTTCTAGCACCAACTAAATATATATATATATATAATCAGCAATCATCTTTTTAATTTTTTTTTGATTTTTTATTTTCTCTAAAACAGGGGTTTCATTATCAGCAAGCATCCATCAAACTCACCAAAAGGCATTCATAATTCATAAAGCAAGAACGTGCCAGGCCCAACATGTGAAGCAAATACAAAAAGCTTTGACTTCTAGCACCAACTAAATATATATATATATAATCAGCAAGCATCCATCAAACTCTTTTGATCAACCAACCGGAGCTTTTTCCACAATAATAGACTCCTATATACATGAATCATGATTAACACTAATCTCCCAATCTCTACCTAAAAATATTTTTACATGGACCTGCTCAGATAAAGTTTCGTACTACTGATCATAGCAAGCTAGTTATCCTTTTTGCATCATGCAAGTGCTTGCACTTGCCTTTTTGATTCCACTCCTTTATTTTCAATGTCGTAAATTAATTGAGTTGTTAGAGTGAAGAATTCTTGTTCGTAAGTAAGATAGTTTACTAAAAGATTGATATGCAATGAATGAGTTACATAATGTCTAACTTTTAGGTGTGGTTGCTTCTTCAATGATATTTGCTGGGTCTATCTTAAAATACTATTGTATACAGTTGACCATAAGCATATCTGTTTTTCTATGTTTTTTCCTGTTTGACGCTGTCAAGGTCCAGCATTTATAAGTGTATGACTTGTATTCTTTTTCACTTGCAGCTTGAGCAAAGTGTGACTGAGATAGGACAGTTCTACCTAACCACAAATAAAACGCAGCCAAAGGCATCTAAAAGCACCATTACTGTCAAGGATAAAGATAAAGAGAAACATATCCCAAGTGTTAAGAAGCAGCAGCAAGATGCAACTCGTAGGGAAGCGGTTTTTTTTTTTTTTCCCAATACCCTCTGTTCAAATTATCGATATCAACTATAACTCCATATCATATATCATATACATTAATTAGAAGGACTAAACCCTAAAGAAATAAAAATTGAGACGAGAAAAAAAAAGGAAAAAACAAAAATAAAGGAAAGAACAGAGACAAAAGATCTCATACCTTGGTGAATGGTCTAGATTTGGGCGGCAAGTGGCAGTAGCTCTGTAGCTGAAGCTGGTGAAGGAGAAAGGTGATGAGAGTTGGTGAATGGTCTGGATCAGTGCATCTGGTGGCAGCAGCTGTGAGTGTGACTGTGAGCTTGTGAGGTGAAGCTTTGAAGGTGAAGGTGAAATGTGAAGACTGAAGACGGCAGCAAGAAGATAATGAAATGGGTTGTTTTCCTCAAGGGTTTTTTTTACTTTTACATAAATTAAATTATATAAAAATAATAAAAAATATATATTTATCAGGCCGGGTTATTATTCACCGAGCCCGGTCCGGTTCTGATCCGGGTTTTAGTTTACTGGTCCGAACTGGCCCCGCAACGGAGCGGTGCACTGTGGATTTTGAGCCGTGGGGGTTAAATTGCCATCCTTATTTGTCGGACTTTTTCCATTTGCATAATGTTTACAAACGTACCTCTTTTGCATTTTTTGTTTTTATGTCCAAAATTGTTCAAGACATTATCACCTTAGAACATATTACCTTTAAGTTCCGCCCTTCTTAGACAAAAAATTACCTAAATAAAAGAATTGGTGTATATGCACAAACATTTCCAAAAACAATTTATGTAATAAGGTGCATGAGCAATCAACAAATAATAGAAATGTGGCAAAAAGAGATACACTATCATCGGATTAATACATTAAAATCTAAATATGTAAAAAAAAGAAAAAAGGGTTAACAGAAAATATCTAGTTCTGTATATATAATATATCAAAGACAAAATCACTAAGGGCACACAAAACTTGATTCATTTCAAAAGCACTTGCATCGATATTCTTCAGTTATTCTTAGGGGGGTGGTGTCTAGGTGGATGATAATCGGCACTGAAAGCTACAAAACCAGCATCTTCATCATCATCGTCAACATCATGTACCTCTGGGGAGAAATAATGGCCAACACTTTGTTTATGTTCCATTTTTGAACCCCATTTTCCTGCAGCTTGGCCAGTCCCAGCACCATGCTCTTTAACCTTTTGGACCGCCATTTTCCTTCCTCCTATTTCGTTCTCAGCAACATTAGTTGCATAGCTTACCACTTCTTTCAGTCCCTGTGAAAACAACATCATAAAAATACTTTCAACCTCTAAAATTGATACACAAACACTCAAATAGATACACACATACGTACATGCATATACATAAACATGTAAAACATACATAAAATAATAAAATGATATTTTATTTAGGATTTTAGACGTTCATAATTTCCAGTAATGTAACATTGGTAATGGTCCATAACTTAGTGTTAACCACCACCCCAAAATAATGTATAAATAGTTACTTATTGATTACCTTTCTGTTAATGTCTGGGATACTTCGATCTGGTGCAGAGTTCCCATCTTCATACATAAAGAAACCAAAAAAAAAAAAAAAAAAGGAACAAAAAAAAAACAAAAAACGATTTGAATTATCCCAACTCGAAATGGATAACATGATTTTTTTTCACTTGGAACATATGAAGATAGAAGCATAAATAAATACCTTGTTGGGATTGTGCTAAAAACAACCATGTAAACATGAGTAAGCACGCAATCATCAACTTCAGAGAAGCAGCCATATTTGATATAGCTTCGTTTTCTTTCCTTGGGTATGTCTGTTGTAAAGCATAATCAGAAGTGGAAAAATAAATGAAAGAATGTTGATTTTATATATAGAAATAAACAAACAAACCAAAGTCAAAAACAGGTCCAACACAATGTATAAGCAAATCAACACTAGGTTCCAGAACCCTGCCTTTCACATTTTTCAAAATATATATTGCATAAAACATCGCGAAGCCCATGTGTAAGTTCAATCTCAAGGCATATAGACAAGGATTTCATGTATTTTGCAAATAATATTCAAATTGGAATTTTTAGTTACAAAATGACAAAAAATTAGTATATTGGCGTAAAACGGAAGGTACGGGTGTTTTGCGCCTGTCCTCCGCCACGCATTCAACGAGAAGAGCATTTAGTTTTTTTAAGCCTGGCAATTGCCGAGGTAAATTCGTATTATATTTTCTATATATATTTAATTATTCTCGATATAAGAAAAAGAAACTTAAAAAAAAAAATTAATAAAATTGTAAAACTCGAATCTATTGAATGCATGGTTCAAACAAATACAACTATAACGTAAATTTATTTCTGTGATTAATGACATAAATTAAAAATTCGAAATATTCAATATATTTGAAAACGTAAGCCAATATATACATAGATATATATATATATACATATATAAATATACATATTAATGTAACAATAATGAATTCTATTTGGTTAATCATATAGTATAATATACCCAAAAAAAAAAATTATACATTCCAATTCATAAAATTATACATAAATATACATATATATATATATATATTATTGCCAAAAAAATATATATATATATATGTATACATACACACACACACACACACATATATATTTATATATATAGAAAGTACTTAATATAATTTGTAAGGAAATGGGGATCGAAAACATGGAAATTGAGGACGGTGGGGTGGGAATTGAAGCATACCTTGAACTACTCAATAATTGTGACACATCAAATGAACATACACACAAAAAAATAATAATAATAATAAGAAGAAGAAGAAGAAGAAGAGGAAGAAAAATAAAAATAATAGCCATTTTAGTAATTTGGTAATTTAGGGTTATTATAAAGAGTTGAAGAGTTAAGGTGGTCCAACCAACTATATTTCGGTGGGTACGGCCTCGTCTACGGTGAGTCAAATTTATATTCAAACATGGGCTTACAACAGTTACTTCAAAAAATTGAAAGCTGTGCAACTAGGGGTCCATTGTATTCGCAAATACCCACAAACGCTTCCCACCATTTTTGAGTCTCTCAAGCACGAAAACTTAAAATTAATCCTGGGTTTACAGAACAGTAGTGGTCCTCCATGTGAAAACTCATAACTATTTTCCCACAACACAAACGTAGCAGAAAGTTAAAATTAAGAAAAACTTACCGGATATCAAAGCAACAAGACTTGTATGAGCAATTTAGCAGAAGAAATAGATAGTGTTGTAAAGGCGCAAAGTACAAAATGCTTGGGCCAAATTAGCATATTTATATGTGTATGGGGACCAAATTCAACGCATTAAATGTATGAGAAAGCTTTCATTGTTTTAATTTTATAAATTACCACTTGTCCATGCACGATGGTTGGGCTTCAAAATGTATAAAGGACCATTTGGCTACCCGTAAAGCCTGTTGAAGTTCTTGAACATGCATCGTGGACAAATGTTGATCCACAAAGTTCATTGTTTTCAAGAATTTTGCATTGGGATGCGAGAAGATCATATAACTATCAATTCAACCCCAAACTTCAATATTCACCATATTAATAAAGAGGATTAGTACCAACCCCATCATGCAGTGCCTAAAGACAAGGGTGAGCCTTTTTATATATATATAAATATATATATAATCATTTTCCAATTGCAATAAAGATTAAGGATGAGAATGGTTTAATTTTAACATGGGCTAATTAATGCAATTTAGCTTCCTTTTACCAAATAAAACTACCTTTTATATGGCGTACGTGCGATTTTAGATATCTACCGCAAAACTATTGTTTTTTCATGCAAAAATTTTATGTTTGAATTAATTTCTCAACTTTCGAATTATAGAAAACAATAATGCAATTTTATTTTTTTTTTGGATTATTATGTGATATTTAAGCTTTCATTTCTAGTACTAACAAAAATTGTACATACAAGAAAGAAATTTCAAAAACTTTGAGGCTAGCTTTTTCATGATGTTTGAAGCAAAAAGGGAACTGGATTATGGTAGAACAAAATTAGCCTTAGTAATTTAAACATAGCTATATCTAATTAAGATACTTGGTCTCTCTCTGCAAGGTCATATTAGGAGCTTGTCTCTAGAAGACGGCTGCAAAATCCTAAAATATGTAAAAGATGGCCAGACAAAAGCTGCCGGTATTGGTTTAGTAATACTACTGATCATGACACATGCTTTCCTATTACTCCATGGTTGGGCTTCATTATTCTTATTATTATTTAAATAAATAAATAAATAGGACTATTAAGGTCCCCTCAGTTCATTATACTGTATAATTTATAAATGAAACTCTTGGAGGGTCTTCCTACCAAGAGCAAAATTGGTCCTTGCACTATTTAAATTAGAATAAAAAGAAAAGTCAGCCCAAATATATGCTTGATGTCTACGTGTATGATCATTGCAAAGAGAATCTGAGGTTGAACATTTAACTAGATGAAAGTTTAAACAAAGAACTTTTAAATAGCAAAACATTCATGATTGGTACAACCAAGTTTTGCTTGTCCAATGTTCCAAAATGGGTCCCTCTTTCATTTTTCTTTTTGTTTGTTTGGATAACTAAATTTTATGTCCTTCAACTATATTACCTTTTACACTTTACCCTATTATACTAAGTTTTTCATATTATTTTCTGAATTATAATTTTTTTATCAGTTAAGTTTAATTATGCATTTTTTCAGATTAATTTGATAAAATTATCACGCACAACTCACATAACTTTTTGTTTATAAATTATTTCATTCTATTTTATTTTCCTTTGGAATAATATGCAAGATTAACTTGCCAAATTTATTAAGAAAAATTGTATAGTTAGACTAAAACTAACATAATCAAAATAATAGCTTGAGGAACAATGTGATGGGCCTTATAGTTTATGAGGCAAAGTGCAAAACATAGTATAGTTGAGGGAAGTAAAATGTAGATATTTTTTTTTTCTTTCTTTTTTTTTTTTTTTTTTTTGAAGAACTACATTTTATCCCTTTCAAATATATTACATTTTACACTTTACCCTTCAAACTACAAAATTCCTCATATTACCCCCTTTGGCATTACTTTTTTTTATCAGTTTAGCTTAATTATGCAATTTAATTCCATAATAAAATTTGGCAAAATTGGCTATACATAATGTCTAAAAGTAAAATAAAAGTGTTCATATATAATAAAGTAAACATGAGGTTCGGTAATGTAGAAAGCGTGCAAAAAAAGTATAAATGAGGTAGTAAGATGTAGTTATCCCCTTTATTTTTATTTTTGGTTTCTTGTAGTATATTAGAAACGTAAAAGAAAAAAAAAATGGAATTATTATTCAAGAAAACAACGTTAAAAGACATTAGGTTGCTCCTAAAGAGAGATTGGGTTCCGGTAAAAAAGAAAAAAGAAAAAAACAAATAATAATAATAATAACAATAATAATAATCATAACAATAATAAAATGGAAACATAATGTATTCCATTAAATTGACAGACCAACCCCCTTTTTTATATATATGAATAATTTGCAAGATCAACTTGAATTCAAATAAGTAATTATCTAAAAAACTTCACAATCTACTAAAGTAGAAATAGGGAAAGAAGTGCGTGCGTGTGTGTATATGTGTGTGTGTGTGTGTGTAAATGTTGCACACACCCTGTAAAGCAAATTATGACTGGTTTTCTTTATGGAATAAATGCCAACGTAATGGAAGTTAAACTAAGAGAGTCTAAAGAGAAACAAGTCATTCAAGGTCAAAAATAATGAAGTAGATATGTACTAGTAGTCTAATATGCAATCATGGGATGTTTCCCCTCTTCCTATATCAAAGTCCCACCCTTACATTTTCCTTTCACATTTTGAAATCATCAGCCCCACCCTTTCATCATTCCTTTTACTTTTCGAGACACACTTCTATTTTAATGGATCAGCAAATTATCACCAATCCCTATTACCCTCTATTAGTTATTTTGGTGCATTCCCTATTACCCTCTACATTGAAGTGGAATAACAGAAAATAAAGGGTTTATTTGGTTAATTAATTAGATTTCAAAAAAGAAAAAAAAGGTTCTTTTTTTTTTTTTCGAAATAATTAAAATTGAGAATATCATTTGAAAAAAATTAAAAATTAAAAGCGCTTGAAACAAAAATAAAACTGGAGGTACTTAATTGAAAACTTTGAAATTTGAGGCACTAAACTATAATTAAGAAAAAGCTAGAAGACCCATTAACGTGGTTAAATAATTACTCGGTAGTTTTGGATCTTATGGAGCCACAATATATTTTTACTTATTATATGATCATCTTAACTTCTTTTGAAAATATCCCTAATAAATTTATAATATAGAGAAAACCTTCCATGTTAGGACATGCTTGTGGCAAGTCAACTGTTTTATAATGATTTTGAATTTAAATTTTCATACCTTCAATATAAATGGAGATTTGAAAGAAAAAAAAAGTAATGTCCAGATACCAAAATATATATCAAATAATATATTCATGTAATTTAAATATAAATAAGTGAATTTTTAAATGAATAAATGATTAAAAAACATAAATCAATTATTTGTTACATCATTTGTCATACTATTATGACTATTTAGTAAATAAATTTGATGATTAATATGATTTATCATTATTGAAAAAAATAAATTTCAAAGAAAGCCAAATGATCTCAATCCATTAATATATAGCTTATGGAAAAAAAAACTAATAAATAAGGAAAACATTTTTTGCTATTTTAAATTTAAAAATCTATGTTTTTATTGTCATTTAAGGCCAAAACTCATCAAAGTTGACCAAGAAATAAGCAACCACATTTCAAAAAAAGGAAAAAAAAAAATTCGGTTTTGATGAAATTATGAAAACAGCAATAATTCTTGGTTAAGATCTGTTGGAGCGGTCTGTGTCTTGTCCATGACGTCTCCTTCTCAAAAATATATCAAAAAAGGCGAGATATTGTGTACCAGCTGATGATACGCATCACAAAATCAAACCAAAAAAATAAATGAATAAATAAATAAAGGAAGGACTTGGCCTTTCCCAAAGTTTTACCAAAATTTTCACCTACAGTAGTTAATGTTATCAATTCCCTTTTCTTTTCATACAAATACCATAAAAACTTCTTCACAAAATCAGAACCCCGGAAATCACTCTTAATCAGCAACAACGCTAGCCGACAAAAATTCCTTCATCCATCTTTGTGTACTTTCTATCTTTGCCTATTCTCTAATTCTCTCTCTCTCTCCCTCCCCATATACCAAAGTTTTCAAAAATTTTCTGAACAACCAAACAGAATTTCATTCAAATTCATAAGCCAAAAAGACACAAACATCATATAGTCCAAACAGATTATAACTATAGGCCAAATCTTTACCATGCAGTTCAGGACAAACTAAGTCTTCCTTATTTTGTACATCTTTGTTTTTGTCTTTTATACATTGAAATGGGGTCTGCAACATCTTCAATGGCTGCAAAATTTGCATTTTTCCCACCCGACCCTCCTTCATATAACTTGTATCTGGATGAATCAACAGGCAAGATGAGGATGTCAGATGTTCATCCTAGAGAGGATGTTGATGTTATGAAGTTGATCACCAAGAAAGGGAATGAGATAGTGGCTATGTACGTTAAAAACCCTTCAGCTTCACTAACACTGCTTTATTCTCATGGAAATGCTGCTGATCTTGGTCAGATGTATCACATTTTCACTGAGCTTAGTCTTCAATTGGGTGTTAATCTTATGGGGTAAGTATAAATGGGTTTCGGATATTTTCGAGTTTAAAGGAGAGAAACTCCTTTGAATTTACAGATAGTATGAGACTCTGTGTGTTTTCTTGTGCTTTGCAGGTATGATTATTCTGGCTATGGACAATCTAATGGAAAGGTATATATTCTGTGTTCTTTTCCTCAAAAAGACTACGCACGTGTTACTGTTTAAAAGTTTTTAGAAGTCCAAAAAAGGATTTGAACTTTGTGCTTTTAAATAGGGTAGGCAGAGTATGAATATGCTAACTATTTTTAACATTTCCCAAGTTCATGCAGGAAATGTTCTTACAAGCCAGTTGACGAATATTCAAACAAATTTTTAACATAATAGCTATGGTATTTATTTAGTTTTAAAATGATTTGATAAAAACAAAGTATGAAACATAAAATGCTGCACCAGACTATTTTTCTTTATGTTTCGTTTTTATGCTCATTTTCTAAGCAAGTTGGACTTATAATGTCATCGTCCTTGTTTGGCTTGGTTGATTATTTTTGATCTGCTTAGTTTTCTGCATATAACTAAGAGCAGACTATTGATTATACGTGTAACATAATTTTCCCAATTAGCCAAGTGAGCAGGACACCTATGCAGACATAGAGGCTGCGTATAAATGTCTCGAAGAAACATATGGTGTGAGAGAGGAAGACATTATATTGTATGGGCAGTCAGTTGGAAGTGGACCTGCTTTGGAGTTAGCTATTCGATTGCCTCACTTGAGAGCTGTAGTCCTGCATAGTCCAATCTTGTCTGGCCTTCGAGTTATGTATCCTGTCAAGCGAACATTCTGGTTCGACATTTATAAGGTTTTTATCTGCATGTACTTTTCTGTTTTCAATGTGCTGTTACCATATGTTTGCTTTAATCTTTGTAATCATGTTCTTCATTCAATGTTTGATCTTGTTTTATTGCAGAATATCGACAAAATTCCACTCGTCAACTGTCCAGTTTTGGTAATTCATGTGAGTCAATTTATTTCCAAAAGCTTTTCCTTGCTATATAGTGATTCTAAGCATTTGTATGCGTTATGTGGTTCACATTTAATCTGTCTGTGAACTACCAATTTAAATTTCTGTCAAGTTGAACTGAAATTTACAGTTTCTAGGCTCTTTGCCTTCTTTGTAAATCAAACTAAAAGAATTGCGAAATGAAATATACTATTTCAAAACTCTTCAGCTAAAATGAATAGGATACTTTCTAGTGAAAATTTACTAAAATGGATTTTGGTGTTTCTCCTCTTTTCTTTTTTTTTTTTTTTGTTTTTTTTTTTTTTTTTTGGTTTGTTTTATAACTTTTTAGGAAGCTTAGGCCTGGTTGTTGGGAAAACTTGGAATGTATATGCTCTGTATCAAATACAGAGACATCAAATCCTATTACCAGGGAAGCTTTAATTTCAATGCTTTGCCATATAAACTCAGATCAATTTTTCACAGTTTATGAATTCCATGACAGTGATAAGATCAGCTAAAATGGAATTTAGTAGATAGTAGCCATTTGACATCCTCTTTATCAACTAATATATAGAGTGATATATATTGCCTTATAAAGTCAAATTTCCATACTCCTAAGAAATTTTGCTTTTAAGCTGATTTTGGTGTAAGATTCTCCTATATGATACAGCTGCTAAATCTGACAGGGAACTGAAGATGAAATTGTAGATTTCTCTCATGGTAAGCAGCTATGGGAGCTTTGCAGAGAGAAGTATGAGCCATTGTGGCTTAAAGGAGGAAATCATTGTAACTTGGAAGCTTATCCAGAGTACTTGAAGCACCTCAAAAAGTTCATATCTGCCATAGAGAAACTTCCACGTATTGGAAATGTTAGCGAGCAAGCTACAGATCAACTTGAGTGTGCTTCAAAGACCACAGATCAAAATGCAGAGAAGGGAAGGTCAAGCACTGACCATAGAGAGAAGTCTAGGTCTAGTACCGGGCAAAGAGAAAAATCTAGGCTGAGCACAGACAGCAGAGAGAAATCAAGAAGCAGCACCGACAGGAGGGAGAAATCAAGAAGGAGCATGGATCGATCTGGGAAGGCAAGGAACAGCACGGATCAGTCAGAGAGAGCACGAAACAGCTTCGATCGGTCAGTTTTTTAAACTTGTTTTCATTGACTGCTAATGTTTTATGCTTCATTCTGACAGTGACTGCTTGAAATCAATGAATGCAGCTTAGGAGATATGGTGAGATCAGTTGGATTATGCAATGTAGATTGTTTAAAGCAAGCAGCTTCAGAGGCTTGAGGTGGGAAGTCTAAAAAGTACTTGAGTTGTAAATTGATCCTCTGATTCCTTGTTTGATTGATTGGTTGGGATGTTTTTGGCTGATGGGAATGACTCCTTCCATGGTTATATATACAGAGGCATGCATGCATGCAGCCTTCTTATGTGGAGTTTTCCTTTCTCTTTCTCCTTTCTTTTTCTGGCCTGATATGAATAAAACAAGCAATAAGTATTGCAAACTATAAATCTCAATTCAATATGGTAATAGTTGTACTCATAGTTGATGATTTTATTCTAAAATCCATTACAGCATACTTCTTCATTGTGAAAATATATGGTAAAGGGAGCTGGAATGTCCTCGGTAGTTACTGGTTTGCCTTAACACTCTTTTAGTTGATAGCTTGTGCTGTGAAAGAATATAAACTCCAATTTCTGTCAAAACTCCAAATTTTCTTTGTTGCTTATTAAGGTTAAGCAGTTTCTGATGCCAAGGATGGCCACAGATTGAATTGGCATATCCATTATCAATTTTCCATCTCAAACACACGATTTTGATGAACTGTTCAATATCTAAGGAAGCAGAAAGCCGCCCATAAATGTATATATTTCTTTATCCTTTCATTAACTGGAAAGTGGAAAGAAAGTGATAAAGTAACAAGACCTCCAACTACAGGAAACAGAAGTTTGAAAAGGAAGAAGAACGGCAGTGCGTGAAGATTTCAGTTAAGAGATACAACTTCCATATCCGAGATAAAATAAAAAAAATAAAAAAAAAATTGCAAAGAAAAAAAAAAAGTATGATTACGAAGTTGCACTAGACTCTGAAGAAATTAAATTTTACTTAATTGAATTGGACCCAATTTGAATTGACTCAAAGTAACTTTTGAATAAACCCACTAGCTGAAAACCTTTCAGCAAGAAGCAAGTACGCACATTGCAAGAGTGAGAGAGAGAGAGAGAGGAAAAGAATTAATTAGCAGCCATGTTTTATACCAAGCATTTTTTTGGGGCCTCGAAGCTTAGTGAAGCATCATCGATCCTGTCTATTACACAAAAATTAACATTACAAAGTAGTCTTATTTTTATGGCATTATTTCTGCAATTTATTGCAAAAAAAATAATAATTATCTGTTGGTTTTTATAATTATGCTCATGGACGTGGGAGAGAATTGATGAAATTATTGTTTTGACAATTTCATGTTACAATTAAATTATAGCTTGAAGGTTTTCTCAGAGAAGACCATCTAACTTTTCTAATTTTGGTGAAGAAAAAATAAAATAAAATAAGACTTCAAACCCAGGTTAATAAATAAAATAAGACTTCCAAAAAGTCCAGAATTTATTTATTTATTTTTATTTTAAAAAAAGAAGTTATTTTTCCGGTGGACAATTTTCCTATCAAAGTGCTAAAAAAAAGAAAGAAAAAAGAATAGTTAAGCAGATAATGTGGTTGCTGAAATGGCAGCATCTAGGCCTTACAAATTCCACACAAATAGCTCCAAATAAAGCCTCCCGGTTGTTTCTGTAGTTTCTAGAACAATCTGCCTTCGCAGCATCAAAGTCTTAAACCCCTCTTTCAAGGGTTTTTACACTCTCCCAACTCTCTCACCCACAAAACAATATATTTTTCTGCGGTACTCTCTAGGGCTGTTTCTCAATGGCTCCAGTTCTAAGCAGGAGTTTAGCCAACGCTTCTCTAGCTACACTTCCCTCTTCATCCCCCTTCACAGCTGGAAATCCCAGTAAAGTATTCAACTTTAGAAGCACTTTTGTCCCACAAAATGGGATCGGAAGGGGCTTATCATGTAGTGGGTTGAAGTGGAAGCTCGAGAGGAGAAATAGTCGAATCGCCGTGCGGTGTGAAGCGGCGGTTGCCGAGAAGGAGGCCGGCGATACTTCTGGCGAGAAATTTGAGTACCAAGCCGAGGTGGGTTTCTTTCATTTTCTTATAAAGTTTTTGTCTTTTTTGTGTTCCCAGAATTGGAAATTTTACCTAAACTCTCTTCTGTTTCTGAGAGAATAGGGGAATTGAAAGAAGTTGTAAATATTGGAATTGCTTCTCCAACCCATGACCAAAATCTACTTGAAAGTTTTAATCTTTTATGTATTTATGCTTTTTTTTTTTTTTAGTAAAGTGAGTACTTTTGTGTATATATTATGAAGTTTTGGTAATATATTGGGATGATAACTTGAATGGGGTTCAATTTGTGCTCATTTCCATTTGATAAAGATTATCTTTTGTTTTCACACGTGAGATTGCTGACTTATTGTTTGTCATTTGGGAATTGAGAATTTGAGATTGTAACCACTCGCAGGTCAGTCGACTATTAGATTTGATAGTTCATAGTCTTTACAGCCACAAGGAGGTGTTCCTTCGAGAGCTTGTCAGGTGAGTTGTTTATTGCTATTTTTGATTTATACGGACTTCTTTTGATTTGAATTTCCGCTATTCTTGTTTCTTTTTTACAAATTTTAAACTAGTTATGGGCTGCACATGACAATGATGCAGCCTATGTGAGGACACCATACTTCTTGTTCCTAGTCTCTGAACAATGTGGTTTGCAAATCTTTGGTTGAATTTTATACCTTTCTGTCCCGTATCTCTAACGTGTCTTAAAATGTGCGTATGACATAAGAGACATGAGAGATCATGAGAATTGGTGTTTATATGGCGGTGGTTTCTTTGGTTTCGGTCATATACTGATTTACTATTATTACTATTTTTTTCTCTCCAGTAATGCAAGTGATGCATTGGACAAGTTGAGATTTTTAAGTGTGACTGAGCCTTCTTTGCTTGGAGATGCTGGTGATCTAGAGATACGAATCAAACCTGATCCAGATAATGGGACCATCACTATAACGTAAAGTGATTTCAAGCCTCATTTTTTTGGAGGATAGAAGAGTGTGTTTTTCTGAAATTGTGTTCTCTGATTTCTCAGGGATACTGGTATTGGAATGACAAAAGAGGAGCTCATTGATTGTCTAGGAACTATTGCTCAGAGTGGTACTTCAAAATTCTTGAAGGCATTGAAGGTATCTTCTTCCCCTGTCAATGTATCTAGAACTAGTTATGCACTTAGTTGCATTTAGTTTTGTATTGTGTTATTTGAGGCTTCAATATTAACTATATTGACGTTTTACTCTTCCAGGAAAATAAGGATCTTGGTGCAGATAATGGGTTGATTGGTCAATTTGGTGTTGGTTTCTATTCTGCTTTTCTTGTTGCTGAGAAGGTGTGGACTGTTTTTTTGTGTTTCGATCATGCCTTGTCACAGCAATATGCTCTTGGTCATGCATCTTATATTAGCATTCAGCAGTTTTCTTGGGGGTTGCTATACATATAAATATTGAATTATTGACGCATCTGATAACATCTGTTTATGGAGTTGCTAACTATAGGTGATATATATATGCACAATCAGGTTGTTGTCTCCACAAAAAGCCCAAGGTCAGATAAGCAATACGTTTGGGAATCTGAGGCTGATAGTAGCTCATATATAATTAAGGAAGAGACAGATCCTGAAAAGCAACTGCAACGTGGAACACAGATCACACTCTATTTAAGGGTACTTTTGCCGCTTTATTTATTTTCTCATTATAAGGGTCACTATAATTGTATCAGAAGTTTATGCCTTATCTTGTGTGGGACGTTTGCCCTATTGTTCATTTGAGTTGTTTCTCTTTTTTATTTTCTTTTACTTTTTCAATCAGCAAATTGTGATCCACGTGTATTAACAGAGTTCAGTGCAATAACATTTGATATACTTGCCTTATTACTAGAAGTCATTTAGAATTCTGTTGTTTTCACAGGCTGATGACAAATATGAATTCTCAGAGCCAACCAGAATTCAAAATTTGGTGAAGAATTACTCGCAGTTTGTTTCTTTCCCTATCTATACTTGGTTGGAAAAATCAAGGACTGTTGAGGTGAGAACTCCTATTTTTGTGTTAATGAACACTTTTAACTGTTATTGAGTTGGTTTTGGGGGGAAATAAGATAATTAGATATCAAATGAAGGTTATCTTACTTCTTTTGTTTTGTGTATCATGTTAACTATCATCCTTCATTATAAAAGAATACTAGATGGTAATAATGGATATTGTTAAGTCGAAATCAGTCTGATGGTTATTTACCATAACTTGATGAATTAGCTTTCATTGTCTTGATCTCTTAGTTTAATCCTGAACATTGCAGTGTAATTATCTGATTCATCTCAGCTTATAAATTAATAATTAATAGATAAATATATTATAAAATATTATAAATTAATAAGTTATATATTTCATTATTATTATAAAAGTTATAATATTATAAATCAGTTTTTTTGAAACCCTCTGCTTCAATTGTTATTTTTTCACAAAATGCTAACATAAGATAACAAGCCCAGTCTTTCACTAAGATTTTTTTAGTTGGAAATTATAGCTGTTAAAAATCTAACTTAATTTGATATTTCAATTTGATATTTCTGTAGTCATATCTTTATGACATTGGTATCCTTGACAGGTGGAAGAGGAGGAAGAACCAAAAGAAGGAGAAGCAGAGGTAATTAGCATAGAATCCTATTTTAGGGCATTGCAGTTTCTATTTTTGATTAGTATGATATTGAGTAGGTTACTATACTTGTTAACAGGGCGAGAAGAAAAAGAAGAAGACAACAAAAACCGAGAAATATTGGGACTGGGAACTAGTCAATGAAACAAAACCAATTTGGGTGAGTTATGCTGTTTATGCTCTGAGGTGGTTCGATGCTATTGTATGATTTTTATTTTTATTTTTATTTTTGTTTCTAGGTGGCTTTCATTTTGCTTGATACTCCATGTAATGAACTTCATGTTTCTTTTCATTCAAATGCAGATGCGGAATGCAAAGGAAGTTCAAAAAGAAGAGTACCAAGAATTCTACAAGAAAACATTCAATGATTTCTTGGATCCACTTGCATACACTCATTTCACAACTGAGGTATGCAGACAACATAGTTCTGTAAAGTGAATAATATAGATGGTTTGGAGTTTGACTTTTAATTTTAAAATTATGCAGGGTGAGGTGGAGTTCAGGAGTGTTCTTTATATTCCTGGAATGGGGCCTCTTAACAACGAGGATGTAATAAATCCAAAAACTAAAAATATACGTTTATATGTGAAACGGGTGTTTATCTCAGATGATTTTGATGGTGAGCTGGTAAGTTTGTTACTTTCCGATTGAATTCATTTTATCCCTAACTTTAGATTCTATGGAGTCCTTGTGTGTATGGTTTGATGTTGACTATATTCTTCATCAAGTATAAATTAGGTTCTAGTGTGTGTACATTGAGATTGAAAATTAAAGTCATTTCCTTTGTATTTTAATCAAATAAGATATTCTTCCATGTTGAACATTTCAATGTTATGTACTTTATAAAACATGTTTTGTTCTATCTCTGTCTTTTTGGAACTTAACTTTTTTGCAATCTTAAAACTTCTATGGCAGAAGAGTGGTTTGTTAGGCATTTAGTAGGTTTTTAATAACTCCTATCAAGCAAGTTACAATTGCCCGAGCAACACATCATGTTGTTATATGCATCTCACTTAAGAGTATATATTTTCCAGTTTGATGTCAACTTGTATTTTCATATGAAACCCCTCAGACGTATTACTAAATAATTTGAAATTGGTTTGCAGTTTCCACGGTATTTGAGTTTTGTGAAGGGTGTGGTGGACTCTGATGACCTTCCTCTAAATGTTTCTCGAGAGATCCTTCAAGAAAGCCGAATTGTAATTCCGTAAACTTTACACACTTCTATAAAATTTATAAAATTCTTGCAGTTTTATGTTCAGTTTAATTTTGCATGTGCTCTTAGTTTCCCATCTATCTGGTGTTTTCAGGTGAGAATCATGAGAAAGAGACTTGTGAGGAAAACATTTGACATGATCCAAGATCTAGCTGAAAGTGAAAATAAAGAGGTCTGTAGCTATATAAATGCAGTTTTCTTATTTCCTCTTGAGGTTTTTTATTTTTTATTTATTTTTATTTCTTGAAAATGGTTGAATTTGATTGCAGGATTACAAGAAATTCTGGGAGAACTTTGGCCGGTTTATAAAGTTGGGATGCATTGAGGACTCTGGGAATCACAAGCGCATAACACCTCTTTTGCGGTTCTACTCTTCGAAAAATGAGGAAGAACTAACAAGTTTAGATAACTATGTTGAGAACATGGGTGAGAACCAGAACGCTATCTATTACTTGGCAACAGACAGTCTGAAAAGTGCCAAGTCTGCTCCATTCTTAGAGAAGTTGCTTCAGAAAGATATTGAGGTATGTCTTTGTGTGTTCTGCAAGACTGCTCCCTTTTTAGTGGAGCTTATTTAGCAAAATCCGTGGCACGAAGTTACTATGCTTTTGGGATTTCTCCTTAATTTTATTGCTCAACTCTGAAAAAATGTTCTCTCATATTTTTTGTGTATGTTCCTTTCTCTGGTGTGTTATATGTTACTCTGAATTTTTTTGGGATAATGGCTGATGTAATTATTTTCTCTCAGGTTCTATATTTAATAGAGCCCATTGATGAAGTTGCGATCCAGAACTTGCAGACCTACAAAGAAAAGAAATTTGTTGACATAAGCAAAGAAGATCTAGAGCTTGGTTGGTGCTCTTGCATTCACTTATATTATTATTATTATTAAAGTTTATAACCTATTATTGCTTCATTTTTTCTATTCTTGTGCGCACCTTTCTCAATGGGAGAGTTCCATTGAAATGCCAGGTGACGACGATGAGGTCAAAGAAAGAGAAACCAAACAGGAATATAATCTTCTATGTGATTGGGTAAAGCAACAGCTTGGTGATAAGGTAGCAAAAGTCCAAATCTCTAAGCGTCTGAGTTCATCTCCCTGTGTTCTTGTTTCTGGCAAGTTTGGATGGTCCGCTAATATGGAAAGGTACGTTATGGACCGTGTTAAAAATAAACGCTCAAGGAAAGGTCATATTGACAGATTTTTCCTTTTTGACAGATTGATGAAAGCTCAGGCTCTTGGGGATACCTCAAGTTTGGAATTCATGAGGGGGAGGAGAATATTGGAAATTAATCCAGATCATCCCATTGTTAAAGACCTAAATGTAAGCTAATTTGAATTCTGCACTAGTTAGTGCTTCACTTGGAAATATTGTTGTAATCTAATCAATTGTTCACTAAAGTCTACTAGAATGTAAAACTGGTTGTGAGAATATCTATCATTTTTGTATGCCCATGTGTGGAGGAAATCTACAATGGTTAACAATTTGAAAGTAGTTATGGCTTCAAAGGGTTGATTTACTTTGTTTATTCTTTTGCAGGCTGCATGCAAGAATGCTCCTGATAGCATTGATGCCAAGAGAGCAGTTGATCTCCTATACGATACGGCCTTGATCTCCAGTGGATTCACGGTAAGGACAATGCAGAAACATCTTTTATTCGATGTTACCATTACATAAACAATATGGGAATTAGTCGTAATGATGATACTTTCCCAATTGATCATGCAGCCTGACAGCCCAGCTGAGTTGGGAAACAAAATATATGAGATGATGGCAATGGCCCTGGGAGGAAGATGGGGTAGATCAGAAGAGGAGACAGATGCAGCAACAGATGACAATGCTGCAAAGTCTGATGCAAGTGCCGGTGAATCCTCGGAGGCTCAAGTGATCGAACCATCGGAAGTGAGGGCAGAGACTGATCCTTGGAGTGATTAAATATCCCATTAAGACATTGTTCAATGAAAAATTTTGGCATTATAGAAAGGGAGAGAGATCAATTAGGATAGGGAAAACAGTGCACACAAAGCAGGTTCATGCACACTGGGTTTTTGGTTGGGTAAGGGAGGGGGAAGAGAGAGAGAGAGTGATGCTCATATACTTTGTGATGGAAAAGTAATTATTATTGTTATGATGTGCTGGCTGCTGCTGTTGATTTATAATGCTCGTTTTAAAATTCAAATTTCATGTGATTTTCTTAATATCTTTTGTGCCGTGTCTCTGCATATTCTTTGGTGTTCCTTTGAATTTTCTTAGGGATCCATGTTTGAAAGAATTATATTTCACCAAGGGTGATAGTGCGAGTGGGTGAGTCTGTAAAACATGCTCAGCCCTGATATAACGAAGGTTCAATTTACTGCCCATTTTGTAATGTTACGTTTCTTTAGTACAGCAATTTGGCATCTTTGCATTGTAAATTTTATTGGAGTTGGTATTTTGTATCTTGAAAATTTACTGGCTATTTGCACTCTAAATTTATAAAATCCTTGCGTTGTTGATTTTTATGTAAGATTTTAGACGAAAGTGAAAATGTGAAGTGTAATTTTATATGGTTCTAAGTGGAAAATTGTAAAAATTTTCAAATAAAAAATAATGAAGAATTTAAAGAAATATAGATGATTATTATCTTTTTAAATAATTTGTTTAAATTTTTTTAAAAGAAATTGCAAATGTAATTTTTCAAAAATAAAAATAAAAATCTCTATATATAATAAATATTCTAAAAAAATAAATAAATAAAAACCAATAAAAAATTTTTGGATATGTAAATTAAAAAAAAAAAAAACTGCGTATATTATTAGAAAATTTTAAATGCACAAAACAATAAAAATAATAATTTGTGCATATCTTAGAGATTAAAAAAAAAAAAAAAAACAAAGACCTATAAAAAAGAAAGTGATCAAGTATTGCTAAATTATAAAAAGAAATTTTGAAAAATTATTTTTATAAAATATGTTCTTTTATTTATTATATATATTTTTCATTTATAATATAACAATTTTTTATAAATATTTTGTAAAATAAGTTAACAATACTTTTATAATATTTCAGCTAAAAATATGTTATATTTTATATTATATAGAACTAATGTAACAAAATTTTGTTATATTTATATTTTATAAAATTTTATAAATAACAAATATAACAAAATATTATAAAATATTATTCTGAATAATAAATATAAATATAAAAAATACATATAATAAGATGAAAAAAACATATCTTATAAAAAATGCTAGATCGCTTTTTTTTTTTTATAGGTCATTATGTTTTTTATAATATTTGTAATAAGCATAAATTATTATTTTTATTTTTTTAAAAATTTATATTTGCATTTTTATAATAATCTATGCAGTTTTCTTTTTCATATTCATATTTTTATTAGTTTTTATTTATTCAATTTTTAGAATATTTATTATATTTAAAGATTTTTTATTTTTGAAAAATTGCATATAATCTTTTTAAAATTTTAAAAAATTTATCATTACTTTTATTTAAAAAATTTATCATTACTTTTATTTAAAAAAATTTATAATTTTCATCTTAAATTATATAAAATTACACTTTCACCCTAATTTCTGTTTAGTACTTGATAAAAAAATCAACAAACATTTGCAAGATTTTATAAGTTCGAATGCAAATTGATAGAAAAAATTCTTTAGGATGTAATGTGTTAACACTGATAAAATTCAATATATATTGGTGCTAATTTTTTTTAAAAGAATTTACCAAAAAAAATATATATATAAATTTTTAAAATTTGTGTACATATAGTGATGGTAATATGAAAAAAAAAAAGAAAAAAAAGTGAAGCAGAAAGAAACTATTTTTGGTAGTTGAATTTCACTAGTGATAATTGCTATGAGTAACTAAATGGTGATGGAATTCAGATTTCTATTCTATCTTAATCTATTCGAAAACATTATTCAACTCAATAGGAAAAAGTTCTTTTTTTTTTTTTTTCCTTTTCTTTTTTCTCTTTTTTCATTTTTTATATATGCTTAGATTATAGTTCATTTTTTGGTCATAGTTCTTTATAATCAAATAATCACACATTTAATTTCCAAAAAAAAAAAAATAATTAAAAAAAATCACACATTTAATAGAGAAATGTCATGACATATGTAATGCACGATTATTTTGGGAAAAAGAAAACCCGACCCGATGGATCTGCCCGATACATAAACTACCCTGCTGGGTTAGTGGCACAGGATTCAACTAAAAACCTAAATAAAATAAATAAATAAATAAATAAAATTAGAAAAAGGCTAACGTAGTTACGTAGGGTTCAAGGAGGGTTCAGAGGTGGGCAATACACTGTTGCTGTCCCCTTCCTGCTTCAGAAATCTTGCTCATCCATTTCACTTTTATTCTTCTTCCTTGTGCCACCTCTTAACTTTCTTCTAATTTCCTTTTGTTCAAAACTTTCCTGGAAAATTCTCAATCCATCATTGTTGAATGATCAGTACCACTTCTTCACCTCTGCTTTGTCTGCTTCAAAGTCCAATTCTCCTCTTCAAGACTGATAAATTAATTATAAATTTGATTTTAAAAAATATGTTAGAGGAACTTAGCCAAACAAGCTGCTTCGAGGAAGATCAACTTCTCCTCCGAGTCTCAAATTCCATCTTGGTTTTCTAGCTCTGATAAATTTTCCAAAGACTCAAAAATTTCTTGAAGAGTTTAGGCCTTTCAGTAGTAATTTATTCTCGGTTTACAGTACTGAAAACCCAGTTTACTGAATTCAGGTAAACCTTTTGGTCTTCCTGGGTTCTCTAATAGTGTAAAAGGTTATAGTGTTGTTTCCACTGATGCCAAGGAGGAACCATCTGGTCCAGATGAAAACCAACACCAGGAGTTATTGGATGAGATAGAGAAACAGATACAGATTGAGACAGAGGATTGGGAAGAAGCGGCCAAAGATTACCAAGAGCTTCTAATGGGTAGGTGTGAGCAGAAACTTCCCAGTTGAGCCTTATGTGAAGTCGTTGTTCTGTGGTTGGTTTGAGCCTTTGTGTGATGCAATTGCTGCCGATCAGAAGATGTACAAGGAAACGAAGAATAAACCATCGTATGCTCCGTTTTTGGATCACTTACCATTAGATACGATGGCAGTTATTACACTGCATAAGTTGATGGGGTTGTTGATGACAGATAGTGGAGGAATTGGGGATGTCAGTGTAGTACAAGCCGCTTGCCAGATGCGTGAAGCCCTTCAACATTAGGTGAGTAAACTTAGAATCTCAATTTTGCCAAAGTGTCTGATCAACATTTTTGTTTTGATAATATTTTTTAAGTATATAGTATGTAGCAAACTATCCAAACAGAACCCAAATCTTTATGTTTGCCATAGTATGAATTGTGGCCATATTCAAAATAAAAAAGTGGCTGTGAGGGATTAATTAGTTTGTAGTTTGTCTTAGAGATAGTCTTGACAAATCGGCTTGAACTTTTTGTACTTTCTCAATGCAAGTTAATGAATCCTTTTCTTCCTAAACTCCTCCTTCACTAGCTGAAGGTTTCTGTTAAAAGCAATTTCATCTCTTTGATGCTGTTACCCACATGTCCTTTTTATATACTTCAACAAGAATTTCAGCTGCTATATTTTAGCAGTCAGTTTGCAGCTAAATTTTGTAATTGTGACCGCTTAGTTTACTTTATATGACGTAAAATAGGTGTTTTATTCTTTTGGATATGTAAGAATTATTCATGAGGATCTCTTACATGGACCAGGTTAAGATACACAGATTTTTAAAGAAAGACAGAGAAGAACACAATTGATAACAAACCCTGAGGGTGAATCTGCTTCTGTTACAAATGAACAAGAGAAACAAATCAAAGATCAACAGAAGCTGAGAAAGAAGGTTAGTTAATAAAAAAGCAGAAGGTGAAGCAATTAAGGGAAATAGTGAACAAAAACAGGATGACTCTAAGCCTTGGGGTAAGGAAGACCCATGTTAAGGTATGTGATTTCTATAGTTCTACAGCTGAAGATCATCTTGTTGTTGCAATTGCTATTTCATTTTGGTTCTTGTACTATCCAGATTGGAAGTAGATTGATGCAATTTTTAATGGAAACGGCCCTATATACAACCTCCAGAATCCAGTTGATCAATTAGGAGATGGTCCCCGAAATATGGCTTACATTTGCACACACACTTCAAACCGTTGAAATACGATGAGAAAAAAAAAAAAAAAATTTGCATTTTTATTTACTTTACCCTCTCTCTCTTTCCCTTCTCCCAGTATCAATAGGGAGGGCAGCAGGAGATATGGAGTTATCGAATATGATCCACTAGTTCGCAGAGGACTCGAGAAAACAGTAACTGAATGGGTCATACAAGGGTGGTTGTACTGTAGTATATTCTCCTCTTTAATATAATGGTGAACCTCATGTACTCTGGTTGTACTGTAGTTTTTTTTTTTTTTTTTTTTTCCACTCAGATTTACTAAAGATTCAATTTACAACCAATTTTATTATGCTACATTTCTATAACTCAGCAACTTTAAATGAATTTATCCTAAAAGATATACAAATTTCTGAAATGTGTATATATATATATATATAAAACAAATTAAAAAAAAAGGTAAAGAGGTGGAAAGAAACTATTTTTGATAGTTAGGCACGAGTTGGGAGAAAGATAAGAAGTTAAAAAAAAAAAAAATGTATTAGTGATAATTGCTAGAAGTAACCGAACTGTGTTGAGATCCATATTTTCAATTTCATTTTTCTTATTTCTATTTCATTCCATCGGAAAACAGTATTCAACCCAATAGGAAAAAGTACTTTTTTTTTTTTTTTTAACATTTTTACTGTAAATATTGAGTCTGTTGAGCCAATCAACAAAATATTTCAGGTTTTATATATGCTTAGTCTTCATATATATATATATATATATATATTTGGGCAATAGTTCTTTATAGCTAAATAATCACATATTTAATAGAGAAATTTCATCCTTTATGTACTGCACGATTATTTTGGACCAAAAAGAACCGACTCATTACAAAATTCTCCATCACCTAATTTATCAAATATCAAAAAAAAAAGAAAAAAAAAACCCCAATGGATCAGCCCAATACATAAACCGCCCTGCCGGGTCAGCTGCACAGGATTCAACTAAAAACTTTGAAAAAAGAAAAAATTATTTTATTTTATTTTTATTTTTAAAGAAGGGCAAACGTAGGTTTAAGGAGGGTTTTGGAGGCGGCTTACACACCGTTGCTGCTCCTTCCCTACTTTGTTCAGATCTTTCGCTCTTCAGTATCACTTGTATTCTTCTTCCTCTCGCTGCCTCCAACTTTTCCTCTAATTCCCATTTATTCAAAACTTTCCTGGAAAATTCTCAACTGTTATTGCTATCCCTATTTGTTTTTGAATGACCAGTTTCACTTCTTCACCTCTGCATTTTTCTGCTTCGCCTCTGCACTTCTTCCTGTTTGGACTGATAAATTAATCATAAATTTGATTCAAAAATATGTGGAGGAACTTAACCAAACAGGCTGCTTCGAGGAAGATCATCAACTTCTCCTACGAGTCTCAAATTTCATCTTGGTTTTCTAGCACTGCGAAATTTTCCAAAGACTCAACATTTCTTGAAAAGGTTAGGCCTTTTAGTGGCAATTCTCGATTTACAGTACTGGGCTTTTCTCCAAATGGTCCAATATCTTCCCAAATAGAAAATTTGAGAAAACCCAGTTTACTGAATTCAGGTAAACCTTTTGGAGTTTCTGGGTTCTGTAATGGTGTAAAAGGTTATGCTAGTGTTGCCGAGGCAATTGTTTCGACGGATGCCGAGGAGGAATCCTCTGGTTTAGATGAAAACCACCACCAGGATTTATTGGATGAGATAGAGAGACAAAATAAGGTGGATTCCTATCTTAAAAAGCCTAAGAGAATGGTGGCCGGGGTGGGGATATCAAAGTACAATTCGCTTAGGAAGAAGCAGATAGAGATTGAGACAGAGGCTTGGCAAGAAGCAGCCAAAGAATACCGAGAGCTTTTAATGGATATGTGTGAGCAGAAACTTGCACCCAATTTGCCTTATGTGAAGTCGTTGTTCCTTGGTTGGTTTGAACCTTTGCGGAACGCAATTGCTGCCGATCAGAAGATGTGCAACGAAAGGAAGAATAAACCATCTTATGCTCCATATTTGGATCACTTACCCGCGGATATGATGGCAGTTATTACAATGCATAAGTTGATGGGGTTGTTGATGACAAATAGTGGAGGAATTGGGAATGTCAGGGTAGTCCAAGCCGCTTGCCAGATAGGTGAAGCCCTTGAACATGAGGTGAGTAAGCTTAGAATTTTCAGTTTTGCCAGAGTTTCTGATCGACATTTACGTTTCTGATAACTTTGTTAGAAGTATAGACTGTAGCAAACTATCCAAACAGAACCTAAGTCTTTATGTTTGCCATAGTATGACTTGTGGCCATATTCAAACTAAAAAGTGACTGTGAGAGAACAATTAGTTTGTCTTAGGGGTAGTCTTGACAAATTAGCTTGAACTTTTTGTATTTTCTCACTGTAAGTTAATGGATCTTTTTTTCTTCCTAAAGTCCTCCTTCACTAATATTTGGCTTTTGTGAAAAGCAATTTTTCATCTCTTTCATGATGTTACCTACATTTCCTATTACACATCCTGTACTTTAACAAGAATTTCAGCTGCTACATTTTAGTAGTCAGTCTGCAGCCAAATTTTGTGACTGTTACTGTTTAGTTACTTTACATGCCAAATTTTGTGACTGTTACTGTTTAGTTACTTTACATAATATTAACCACATTCTTTGGATATGCAAGAATCATTCATAAGGATCTCTTACATGGACCAGGTTAGGATACACAGATTTTTAGAGAAGACAAAGAAGAACACAATTGATAACAAACCTAAGGGTGAATCTGCTTGTGTTACAAATGAACAAGAGAAACAGATCAAAGATCAACAGAAGCTAAGAAAGAAGGTTACTCAGTTAATAAAGAAGCAGAAGGTGAAGCAAGTAAGGGGAATAGTGAAGGAACAGGATGACTCAAAGCCATGGGGTCAGGAAGCCCACGTTAAGGTATATGATTTTTATAGTTCTAAAGCTGAAGATCATCTCGTTGTTGTTATTGCTATTTCATATTGGTTCTTGTACTATCCAGATTGGAAGTCGATTGATGCAATTGTTAATGGAAACAGCCTATATACAACCTCCAGTTGATCAATTAGGAGATGGTCCACCTGATTTACGCCCTGCATTTGTACACACACTTAAAACTGTAGAAACACCGTGAGGAAAATTGCATATTTATTTAGTTTACCCCCTCTCTCTCTCTCTCTCTTTCTCTCTCTCTCTCTCTCTCTCTCAATATACATGTTGATGGTTTTCTTTCAATAGGAAGGGCAGCAGGAGATATGGAGTTATTGAATGTGATCCACTTGTTCGCAAAGGACTCGAGAAAACAGTAAGTGAATAGGTGTTTTGTGCTGGGAATGGTTCTTATTTTTTCTGATTATCAGTTGGTTTTTCTTTCTAGTTGTTGTTGTTGTTGTTATTTTGTTGTTCTTCTTATTGCGTCCTGGATATGGTGTTTACTTTTCTTTCAAACATAAATTTTCAAATGGAGAATAACGATAATCCCAAGTTTTGCTTGTTCATACAGGCTAGGCACATGGTCATTCCTTATATGCCAATGTTGGTGCCTCCTATTAACTGGACCGGGTATGGTATTCACGCTTCACCTTTTGAATTTGAACATTTTTTAAAACTTGTTGAAGTTCTACTTCCACTGCTTGGTTTAAGAGTAAACTTTTTCTTAGATAATACTGGTACAGGATCTTATACTTAGTTACAGGAATTTTATGGTTTTGGTGACGGTTTTGAATTGTCCTGACAGGTATGACAAAGGAGCATATCTGTTCTTACCATCCTATGTTATGCGAACACATGGAGCAAGGCAACAACGTGAAGCAGTTAAAAGGACTCCTAAGAAGCAGTTAGATCCTATTTTTGAGGTCTGAAAGCCCTTGGTTGGATCTATTACTTCAATTCCTCCTCTACTTTCTTCAGCAGACTGCCTTATTAAGTTGATGTGCCTTGTTATCACTTTCAAAGTTTGCAGTTTTTAACAATTTTTTTCTTACGCTTGTGGTTGTTGTGTTAATCTATGATTGTTTTGTATATTAGGCCCTGGATACACTTGGAAATACCAAATGGAGGATAAACAAAAGAGTACTTGGTGTGATAGACAGGATATGGGCTGGTGGAGGCCGAACTGCTGACTTGGTGGACCGTGACGATGTGGGTTACATTTTAGTTGGATTCTTTCACTTCTTCATTGGTGCATATTTGAAAGAAATTGGTCATATTAAGAAATAAATTTTCATCTAAGTTGTCAGTTATAACAAATTTCCTACTCAATTCTGTGTTTTAGTTTACGTAAATCTGTTGCCTTCACAATAATTTTTTTTTTTTTTTTTTTTAACCATTCGTTCTTTCTGTCTTTCTTTATATATTTTTATCTCCCTATAAATAGGTTCCCCTGCCAGAAGAACCAGATACAGAAGATGAAGCAGAAATTCGCAAATGGAAATGGAAACTTAAAGATGCAAAAAAGGAGAATAATGAGAGGAATTCACAGCGTTGTGATATTGAACTTAAACTTGCTGTAAGGAGCTTCCACATTTACTTGTTTTTGTAGAGTGTTCTAGTAGAGTTTATTGTTAATTACTTCTGTTGGTGATCAGGTTGCTCGAAAGATGAAGGATGAGGAAGGCTTCTATTACCCACATAACCTTGATTTCAGAGGTCGTGCTTACCCCATGCATCCATATTTGAATCATCTTGGATCTGATCTGTGCAGAGGAATTCTTGAGTTTGCAGAGGGTCGCCCTCTGGGAAAGTCTGGTTTACGCTGGTTGAAGATACATTTGGCAAATTTGTATGGTGGTGGTGTGGACAAAGCTTCTTACGATCATCGAGTAGACTTTACCGAAAAGCATCTGGATGATATATTTGATTCAGCAGATAGGCCACTGGAAGGAGGAAGATGGTGGACGCATGCAGAGGATCCTTTTCAGTGCTTGGCAGCATGTATTAATCTTTCAGAAGCATTAAGAAGCCCCTCTCCAGAGACTACTATTTCACATATGCCAGTTCACCAGGTACTGCTTTTTCATCTCGGTCAGAATCAAATATCCAAAAAGTCTATACTGGGTAATTATTTTACAATATGCAACACTGTACAGGTACTTGGTTTTTACACATGCATCTAAAGGTCCATTAGTTGTTTTGCTGGTTGTGCATCTCTCTTTGCTATTGCATGTAGTATCTGAAGTGAAATTTGATTTATGTTTAACAAAAGGATATCTTATCAATCTGGTGGGTAGTTGTTTGAGATAGTAATTCTGACTGTGTTCAGAAATATTAGCAGGTGAGAAAGATCTGTTACAGTGGAGGGTATATCTTCTTGTAGGGCATGTTATGTATCTCTTGGAGGATTACACGTCCAGAAATTTTTTGACTTGCCTTGTTTGTCAACTTTTTTTCAAGAAAGTAATCACGTTTTCAGTTCTTTAGATTCTACAAACACTGTATTTTGTATCCCATGATTGAATAATTGGGGCGTTTTCTATTTAGATCTTCAGTGTATTTGGAACATTTCATCAGCATATGACAGTATCCCTTATGAAACTTTTGCAGTAATTGTGTGTGTGTTGGTATGTGGAATTGCTTCTTTGTTACTAATGATACTTTCTGTGTACGTTTAATAGATTATGAATTCATGAAAGTTACGAGTGCTGGAGGACATTTTGATTTTTTATTCTCATTGTTTTTTCACTTCTTTCACTGTTTTAAGCAGTTGAGAGCATTAGACATAGCCTGTTCATCAACCCATGATTAATTTCTAGATTTTCTTGTTCAATTGCTAGGATGGTTCGTGTAATGGATTACAACACTATGCGGCCCTTGGAAGGGACACGGTAATGGAGCTTCTCATATGAGTTAATTAAAATGCAATATATTTATGTTGTAGAGTGAAGCAGTTTCTCTTTCAATTTGGGAATGACTGAAACAGCTTTAATAGTGTCTTTTTTCTGAAAGACTTTTAATCATTAAAGTCAAAGGATTGAAACTTACTAAGTCAGTGGAAGATAAAATTTGTCACAATTCTGGTAACTGTCAAATATAGTTCTATGGTTTGGTCAAAGTATCACCTTGGTTATACATCTTTTAGAGGAAGTTTGCTTTTCTAAAAGCTAAAGCATATAACTACGGTTTCTTAAAACTACTCCAAAATATGCTTTACTTGTGAAGTTTACTCTATTTTGTGTGTGTGTGTGTCTCTCTCATACACAAACAAGTACCAGTGCACACACATGCCTACACACAATCATGAATAGCTTCTCAAGAATACAAATCCTAATATGATTATCCAAATGTGGATAGTACTTGTGAAGCTTTCAAGTTTGGTGGTCCATTTTTTATTTTTTATTTTTAATTAAATTATCATAGTAGTAGGTTATCTATTCACGAGTTTTACATTGTGGTTGGACTAAAAGTCCAACCTTAAACATCCTATTTCCCAAAACACTCATTTTAGTGATGAATGTTTTCCTGCTTCTGCATCCAAAACTTTCTGAAGTGATGGAAAGTTTGTATTCCCATATTTTAGTACCACTATTCGAGGGCTTTTGTTCTAAGTTAAAAAGGAGGAGGGGGAGAAAAACAAAAAAACAAAACAAAGCAAAACAAAAACGCAAACAAACAAAATGATTTTCTAATTTTCTGTTAAATTTCCTTTTTTTAGCATAATTTCTGGAGTTCTAGAAGTGTTTTTAGTAAATGAGTTTGTGTAAACTTTTCCATTTGCCAATAAACTTGTATCTTTTTTTTTTCCTCACAGACGGGAGCAGCTGCAGTAAATCTTGTTGGAGGAGGGGAACCAGCAGATGTTTACTCAGAAATTGCTAACCGGTATTGCTATTCTCTATCTTTCTCTCTATCTGATGTTGTATTTGATAAAGGCAAGTAGGAAGTGCTGACAAACAATTTTTTATGTTGCCATTGATCCAAAAACTTATTACGTGATTATGTATATCAAGCTTAAAGAAAATTTCATGTTGGGTGTTAGATTTCTTTCCAATAATAAGATCAGGATTTTTTGGGTAAAAATTTTGGCAACATTATATGACCTAAAGCTATAACAAGTTTAATAGGAGTTTGGCTTATTTGATTCTTCAGCTCAATACCTTGGAAACTAAGATTACTTGTAAAGAAACGACAATCCCGAATTCTGTTGGATAACAGACGATAGGAGGAGATGATAAAACCTAATGATATTGTTCAAATCATTGCACAGGCCTAGTCCCAACTAGAGATTGATGAACTTTTAAAGATAAAAGAATATATACCTTTCATCAGCCCAAAAAAACGAAGAAAAAATATAAATACTTTCTCCACACAAAGTGTGAGGTTGAAACCATAGAAGTTGTATTGTGGTCCTGGAAACAATTTATATGGAGTCTCCATTGGCAAGCTCAAAGTAATACAGGATGCGGAAATAACCATTCATATTTTGGGAGCAGAAAATACAGTAAACAGGTAAGAGAATGGAGAATGGAACATTCTTCCAAGCATATTGGAAAAAACTGGTAAGCAAAGAAAAGATGCATGGAAAATGAGGAAAAAGTACCTTAAACATCAACAGATTAAATATTTGATGCTTTCCTTCTAAACTAATCTAGTGTGACATCAGATGGTTTCATTTCATATTAAGGCCTAATAAATGATAGTATCCTTTGAACTTTTTGAATGCTTCTATGACATGTGCTTTCATATTTTGTAGTATCAAAGCTGTACATCTAAAGGCCCATGCCTTCAAAACTTCTATCATATTTATTCTTGAATCATAATACTCATTAAAAAGTATTCCTCTCAAAATCTTTTGTTTGAATTATGAGGTCAGCTAGGATCCGCCATCTTTGGGTATAAAAGACTGTTCTTATGATTTATTTCATTTAAGTTATGGACTATGATGTGGAAAGTAAATAAACATGAATAAAGTAAGTTGTATAAGCCAGTTCTAGGCATATGGGTATGGCCACCACAGTTTCATTAGGATTTTTGGTATGAAGGGAGGAATAGTGTGGAAACGTAACTTAGATAAAGTAGCTCAACTAACGTGAACTTCCACCAAGAAGTAAAAATGATTGACATCAAATTCCAGAATCTTAATAATAAACATGATTGAATCCAATTCCAAAATCTTTATAAAGTTGTAAATAAGAATATATTTTGCATATATATGTTCCTAAGACTAGCTAATATGTATTTAAAAATAGTAATTTTGAGTCGTATCTAATTTTAACACCTTTAACTAAGTCTCCTGCAGTATGTTTAAGGAATATTAAGTGTTTTGTCTTGCATCCAAATGTGTGCCAATGACATTTCTTTTCACGAACCCATGGCTAGTTATGTCCAAAAACATAATTTCTTGTTACTCTGCAGGGTTAAGGAAATCATGCAAAACGATGCAGAGAAAGATCCTGCTACTAATCCAAATGCCCTGCATGCTAGGCTTTTAATCAATCAGGTTTTCATATCACTTACTTTTCTCCTATTGTATGAGTTTTAAGTTTTTCTTAGAAGTATGAAACTAAAAGTAGTGGTATGTTATGAAACATTAGTTCATGTAGAATTCTTATTTTGATGGGTTAGCTTGGTTAGGTCAATAAATAAATGACATGATTTGCAATGCAATGAAAAGAGTTTCGTTTGCCTCTGCTTGCGTAACTGCAATATTGTACAATTTATACTCTTTTTAATATTTTGGCTATGTATTTGTCAATTTAGGTAGACCGTAAATTGGTAAAGCAGACAGTAATGACATCTGTATATGGCGTTACCTATATTGGTGCACGTGATCAAATCAAAAGGAGATTAAAAGAGCGTAATTCTATAGAAGATGATGCAGCAATGTTTGCTGCATCTTGCTATGCAGCAAGAGTAAGTGCATAAAGAATGTAGTATGTTTGGACTATGTAGGTGGATGCATCATGCATACATGTCTCGTTTGTAACGAAGTTTTTACTTTTTACTAATAATTTCACTGTATAAGCAGACTACCTTGGCTGCCCTAGAACAGATGTTTACAAATGCAAGAGATATTATGAAATGGCTTGGTGACTGTGCGAAGGTGTGTCTCATTTTTTCTTATAATCTATTTTACATTATGTGAAAGCATGAAGACGATGAAGCCAATTAATAGCTTCAAAAGCAAGCTTATGTGATCATGGGATGGATTTCTGATTTTTATGAATAATAGTACATTGGGTCACACCATTCACTTAATTAGTTGGTTCAAATAGGGGGCTTAGTGTCTTACTATACTGGAGAAGCATTATGTTACTTTCATTTCATATGGAAGGAAGCATCTAGCCTGTCATTGAAGATTTGCAGTTTCCTATATTTATGTCTTTTGGTGGATGCCAGTTATCCATAAGCTTTACATTATTGATTTGTTAGCTTAGCTTAGCTTTTTCACACCAAAGTATGCACTTGATTTAAGAAAAGGCATGTATCTGGCATATATGTTGAGGCCTCCTTGTGTGAATATGTTTTGTGGCATTTGCTTTGACTCTTCATCTGGGTATCATAGCCATTTTGCACTAAATTATTTTAAATTAAGTAATGAATATTCATGTTTAAGTTTTAAATTTTCTACATCTGCTGAAATAAGAAAATCTCATAATTTTTCTTCTGTGGCTTTTGCATCACGCCTGCACAAACAGAGAGAAATGTTAGCCATATTCAGTATGCTGGAATTCTTGTCATTATTGGTGATATATATGCATTTAATTATATAACTAAAGGCTGGATGTATTTTTCTTATTTCATCATTCTAAAGTAATGAGATATGCTTCCTGTTCAACTTCTGTCAACTAAATTGAAACATAAAAATAAACAGGTGATAGCATCAGAAAATCAGCCAGTGCAGTGGACAACTCCTCTTGGCCTTCCTGTTGTACAGCCATATCGGCAATTAGGCAGGCATCTTGTAATGTTCGATGAACTTTTTATAACTTCATTTGCAGCCAAAATATCTCATATCTGTTGTGTTATCATTTTCAAACTAAATTGATGATAATGCAACTATGTGATTAACATTCTATCCTGAATTGAAAACAGATTAAGACTTCCCTTCAGGTGTTAACTCTACAACGAGAAACTGACAAGGTAGCTATTGTCAAACACTTATTGTCCGCTTTGTTAATCTTTGTGCCCTGAAAAGCCTTAAATATTTGCTATATATAAAGGGTGTCTGTTATGCTATTTGGATGATATCTGACCACCCGATTCAAGTCTCTGGTCATTCTCATGCCCATTAGGATCTGGTTATCTGAATTTAGAATCTTTATCTTTTACAGTTATATGCCAACATGATGACAGTTTGGGCACCATGTGTCTCTGCATAGTTTTATATTATTTTTGTTTCTGCTTGGAATAAAATAGGAAAATCTTCAGTTAATTGTTGAAAAAAAGGAACAATATTTAGCACTCATGATGACATATTGATGTTAACTAAGCTATAAATTTCATCACATGCTTCCTGTGAACATTTCAGATAATGGTTAAGCGGCAGAAGACGGCATTTCCTCCCAATTTTGTTCACTCCCTTGATGGTTCACATATGATGATGACTGCTGTTGCCTGCAAAAAAGCTGGGTTGAACTTTGCAGGTTTTCAGTAGTTTTCACTATTTTCTAGTTTTTGTCTCTTGTATGCACGACTTATATAACATATGTAATGTGTGCTTACACATGTATTGGTTTTTGACAGGAGTCCATGATTCGTATTGGACACATGCATGCGATGTTGACAAAATGAATAGGATACTGAGAGAGAAATTTGTTGAACTCTACGAGGCACCAATATTGGAGAATGTGAGAACCTTTCCTTTTAAATTTGGTCTTCAGCTAAAACTTTGGAAACAGCTCGTATGGTTAAAAGTTTTGGCTACTGTTTAATGGTTGCCTCAATCAGTTGGGCATGTTGTGGTTTACTGGCTGATCTCGCTAGATTTTCTTTCCTCAAAATACGAACAACAAAAGTCTAATTTTTTGCTTTTGACTTAAAAAAGTACTTGGTTTTTAGCACAAGGGAGGCTTCTCCTATCATATGCTTTCTACTGATATTTATGTGGATGGTTTCTTCACAAAATATACATAATTCATTTTGAGAAAGCTCCATGACATAGTCAGCCTGTGTTGAATTTATGATATTTCATTTCTTAGATGTTTAAAGTAGAAACTTATAATAAAGTGTAGACCTTCATTTAATGGGTTTGTGATTGTGGCCCATCAGAATGATTGATAATTGCTTTTTGCTTACAGTTATTGGAGAGCTTTGAGAAGACTTTCCCCACGTTAAAATTTCCTGCCTTACCAGGTCGGGGAGATTTTGATCTGAGAGAGGTTCTGGAATCTCCCTATTTCTTCAACTAGTCCAAGCAAGATGCTTCCTAAGAAGTGCCCTTCTTTTACCTGACATAGCTCCTTCAGGCATTCAATTGCAAGATGATGCAAATTTATTCAATTTCATTCATGGGTATGAGATTGTAGAGGCTAGTTTCCTACATCCCATCGAAGAGAAAGGTTTCAAAGAAAAGACACTTGATGACTGGTTGCTGCTACCCAGATTCTTGTTCGGTTCTTTGTATATATGTCAAGAATGCCATGCTCAGCAGCAACACCTTTTCCATGGCTGCCGGCAGCAGAGATGGTGATGGTTCTGCACTCTGCATTTTAAAAGGATTGCAGGAAACAAATAAGATGGTGCTACAAGCAGCACTCATCAAAGGAGCAGACAAGCTCTGTGTGTAAATTACAGGAACTGAAGATTTTACAGTTGCAGAAACACCGGTTCAATGAAGCGATCACGGACGCCCAAAGGATCAAAGCTTTTGTTTCCATGTGAAGGTTTAATTTCTTGAGAGAGATCCAGAGCAACAGATTTGGGTGGGTTTTGACTGTTTCACGCTTTTTTAAGAAAGCCAATATAGTTTAAAATGAACTTTTTGTTGTATATTTATACCATTGTTCGTATAGTAAATTAATTTTTTTTTTCCTCTTTTTTTTTTTTTTTTTTTTTTTTTTTTGTGTTTGATTCATTTTTCTACTCATTTGATGTTATGCATAAAGCAGGTTTATGTACCGATGCCAAAGAGAAATAAGCAGAATGAAAAAAATAATAATAATAAAATTCTCATACCATGTTTAAGATTTCATGGATTGGCTTTTAATTGAATAGGCTCTACTCCCAAGGGGTTGAGTCCGGAATCCGGATTACTACCAATAGAGAGTTTTGTATCCCTAATTGCAAAATAAATTTGCTTGCATGATAGATGGTTCAAAGGCCTGCTATCTAAAATATTTGTTAAAACAGAAAAATTGAAGCAGAAATATGTTGCTCTTATAATTGAATCATCACCTATGAAAGATAATCGAACTAGTAATATTCAAAGATTTCTTACACTTTTGATGGGTATATTAGTAATTATAGCATTTTAACATCTGAGTACCTCTAGGGTGACATTCCAAGAAGCAGCATTTTTCTCTGGGGTGCAGCAAAAGGAGGAGAAGGGTAATCAATCAATCTCTTAGCCACTTTTCAGTATCTGTTGTTTACAACAGCATAATATTACAAATACAAGAAATGTCACAGAACATAAAATTAAAGAATGCCAGTGGCTTTTCCAACTCAAATATCTCAAAATAGTTACAGAGAAAAGTGACTGAATATTTATAGACAAAATCCAATTTGAGGGAACAGCTGAGCTGGCTGATAGTGCATTGAATCCTGTTTATCAGGTTTTCAATTGGCCTAAATATCATCTTTCCTTCTTTTATGCCAATGAGTGAATCCAAGTAAAATCATGCATTTGGGATCGCATTCTTCACCAACAGGGCATTGGCATTGCTATATATAGCCAACAAATTAGAAAAAACAGCAAGACCAATCATGAAAATAGATAAGATCTTGTCCTTCTTTGTTGCTATACCATGAGGATCCCTGAAAAGCACAAACATTGAAGCAAGAAAGTGAATAAAATTAAGTCGGTATTAGCTTATGCATTCTTTCATCCACAAATCTGTATTCCTTCTTAAACAACTTCAAGTTCAATCATCTTCAAAGTAATATACAATTTATACAGACACATATTTTCTAATGTTGCAAAATGACTAATATTTCTTTATAAATTTTTCTAGCCAAAAGTAAGACACTCACTTTAGTGCAATGGAAGCAGGAAATATATATGCAATGCACACTGTTGCTGTTGCTCCGGTAAACTGGAAAACATCCCAGATGCTTGGTATAAAAATTGCACCCAAGAAGGTTAGAGATATAAGTATAATGCTGATTAATGAAAACCGCAGGTTATCAGAAACCAAAGGCCTAGCTGAAGGAAAGAGAAGATCATCGATGTTGAGCCGCAGTGGATAGAAAATAATTGGGAAAACAAGGATGAGGTGCAAGGCATAGCTTATACGAACAGCATCGTTCAATAGAGAGCTGTAAGGAATGCCAAGGTTGGTGTCGAAGTTGGCTAGAACATCATCAAGAGTTGAGTCACCAAATAAGAGGAAACCAAAGAAACTTGTCATTATGTAGACAGCAGAGCACAGAGCCAATGATGTTCGCACAACCGGTTGTATCAATGAAATGTCTTCGAGCTCATTGTCTATCGAATGCACTGCAGAGAAATGACTGATGAAGCTTAATATTATGCTCTAGTAATAGAAGGTAACAATGAATATCATTTCTTTAATTTGAAGTTTAAAGAAATTATGCTAAATAAAAATCCAGTAACAGAAAGAAATAGACAAGCAAAAAATTGATATTTTCCTAACAAGAACCGGAATTTAAATCAAAACCTGCTTCTCGTGTGTTTCAACACCATATGCAAGCTACAGAAAGAAATAAAATCACAAACCTCTACCAGAATCAATTGCATACAAGAAAAGAAGAGTTTGTGGCTAAGCAAATTGAAGTGATCAGCTATCGCATACCATTGAAATGGCAAATGAATGCTGTCACAAGAACAGGAACCACTGTGAAGAGTTTCCACACTGATGTAAGGTCAGTCACTTTAGGAAAGAACCTGGGCATGTCAATACTTCCATTAAACAATTTGACAATCGCAATTCCCGCAGTTATAACCAGAAAAACGACTGCCAGAGCAACAGCTAAAGTAGATGTATATTTCAATGAATCTGCATGTATGGAAAATCACATAATTCCTTTAGCATACAGGTCAAAAATTGTATAGAAGTTGCTGGAATTGTAAAACATTTCAGTACAAAACCGCAGAATCTGCTGAGTGTATTGTTAATTTCCTGTTCTAAAGAAAATAAGAATGAGAACAAGAATAGAAACTTTCTGAGAAAAAATTACTATACGTAAATTCTAACCCCGATATATGAAGTTGTAAAAAAAAGAAAAATAAATTCTACACTGAAAAACAACATAAAAAATAAAATATAAATATTTTAAAAAAAATAAAAAAAAAAAAAAAAAAACACTCGACAAAAGAATTCCCATATCCTCTACAAATCTTGTTCTTAAATAAGTGGCGAAAGAATCAACCTGAATACGAGTTAAGCATGAAGATTTAGTGGGCAAGAGAGCTCATCAAAACAAGGACAATGAGATATATGGTATATACGCAGCGTTAACTCTGAGAAAGATGCTATTAGTAAGAAATTATACCATTCCTCTATCATCAACGGCTATTTATGAGTGAATGTTCTGGTCAATAATCAAGACCAAGTACTCCTTTGGAGTAATATTGATGTAAAACCTTCACTCAAAATTAACAGAGTAAAGAATCTACCTATTCGCTTTAAGCATGCCAATGGAGCAAAAACAGCAATGGTTGTAACAAACAGAACAAAGGCACGGCCATTCCACCAGTGTTCCCCGAACCATCCTTCCAATACACCAAAGTGATGAACTCCATTTGAAGAAGATCCAGAAAGCACATCACCTAATTGTAGCACATAGAAAATAATTGACAAACATTGAAAACAATTTACACCATACCCAAATTAAAATTTTATTAAAATTAGGAAAGAAATAGATTAAACAACTTCATTGTCTCACTATATAGATCCAATTAGAATCCATAACATAACCCAAAGCCAAAATTGTAAATAAAAAACTTACCAATGATTATCATGTAGACAACGAGGATTCCAACATTGTTAACCAAAATACATAACTGAAACAAAACCCTTCCAACTTTCCCAAAAGAATCCCCCACTACACCTCCATAAGTCACTGATTTCCCAACCCTGCTGAACCTCAGCAGCATCTCAACCGAAGCCTCGGTCAAAATTGCAACGAAGATAATCATAGCAACCCCAAGACCAAGACCCAAAACCTTCATGGTTGCTGGCAAAGACATAATCCCAGCACCAATAATGGTGGTTGACAGATTGAACACTGCACCAATAAACGAAGCTCCATTGATTTCTTGACCTGCATGCTCACCTAAGCTTTGGTTCTCAAGCAACAATGCAGATTTCTCATCAATGGGTTGCTTGCATTTTCTTGGATTGTTTGCATTCTTTGTGCCAATAGTCATGGTTCAGAGTTTTTTTTTTTTTTTTTTTTTCTTAATTCCCTTTTTTTCTTCCTTGCTTCACAGTTTTAAGCAAGGAAAAAGAACTGTATTTTATTATTATTATGGAAAAGGATAAGAAAAAGGAACAGATTTTTTTGGGTCTTTTGGCGTAATCTGAAAGTTCTGCTAACGTAGCACTCTTATCTTCATCATCAAGTGCTTCATAAAAGAAAGAAAAGGGCAAATAGCTGTTTAGGAAAGAAGGTCAACGAAGAGAGAGGGAGGGAGAAAAAAAGAAAAAAAAAAAAAAGTTGTCGTATTGCAATAATTGAATTCCAACCGTACCATATGCTATCATTTCGATTATTTTTTCAGGTTTTGTTGGAGCACGTGTTTCAGTACGCGGAATATTATAAGAAGATTTTTGGCTGGTCAGTATGATCAGGGAACATGGTGTGCAGTAATAGCCAAGATCAGCTCCAGCAGCTATGGTTATTTTGAGTTTCACTGGTCCTAGATGTTCCAATATGCACGCGCCTTTTATGTTTTTCTTTAGTAGTTTTAAAATTTATATTAATATATGCAACTAATTATTCATGCACATATTCTTTAAAATGATATGGAGATGAAAAACTATTTAGGAGCATATCTTTTAAAAAATAAGAATGTATTTATGTTTTAGATATCTATGTATAATAATAGGTCTTTTTATTTTGCAAAATTCTAAATTTAGATGCTATTTTACTGAGCTACATATCTTAAAAGAAATTAAATTATATTTAATTTGTCTGAAGGTAACAACCGAACCATAGTTTGATCATTTTAGTCATAGACAAGGTGAAATTGAAATAGAGAAATGCTAGTTGCACATTGCATAAAAGAACTTTATGCAGTTCATAATTTTTAAATTTCCATAAGTTACCCTAATTAAATTTTTTTTTTTTTTTTGGGACAAATTTATTTTTTTGCCCCCATGCGAGATAGGGACCCACATGAAGAATAAGACTGTGAGAGAGAAGAGGTGATGGGGCCGGGTGGGTGGGCCAGCCTTTTTTTGGTTGGCTGTGGGCTTTGGGTTGCTGAAAGGATTTGTGTGTGTGTGTGTGTGTTGTATGCGTGTGTTTTAGAGAGAGAGAGGAGGTGGGAGTGGGACTTGAATTCGTGTAGCTGCCAGTTTGAGTGGATGAGGAAGAAGAAAAAGACTCAGGAAAATTTGAATTTTAAAACTAAAAAAAGAAAAAATTAATTATAGGTATTTTGGTCATTTAAGTGTTTATGGGATTGTAAAGAATTTTTTGCTACCCGTTAAATGGAATTTATCATTGTACACCTTCAAAATGAGCGGATTTTGACTTTTGAGTAAGTGCGCTGTCACTAAATCATTTTTAAATCTCTTATCTCTTCCAAGGTCTGCTATGTATGTATTTGATATTTGAAATTGAAATTTCTTATTCCTTTGAATTACTATATTCTAACAAATTAGAAGTTACTAATTTTTAACAAAATATTGGTAGGAAAATAACTATTTAGTTGTATGATTCTTTCCCTCAATGACCCTTCTCCATTTTCTATTTTGTTTTTCACAAAATGTTACAGAAAAATAAGAAATGTTTAATGTATTGGAACTTTGGCAAATCCAAATGTCTCAAAACTACAAAAAATATGACAGAGAAAAGAAGACTGGAATAGGAGTCAAGATATTTGCATTTATGGATGACAAAGGGAAAGTAACTGAAGGTTTATTGACAAAATTACATTGAGGGAACAACTGAGATAGTGCAGTAATTTAGAGCCCCCAAAAACAATGTGCTTTTTGCATTTCAAGTATCGTTCACAAAGTATATATTTCATCTGTGGATTTAACAAGAAGAATCTTAGTTCCTCCTTATACCAATATGGGGGTCCAAGTCATGAATGTGGGGACACTTTCCTTGCCAACAGGGCATTCTAATTGCTATATATGGATACCAAATTTGAGAACACAGCAAGAATGACCATAAAAACAGATAAGATCTTGCCCTTCTTTGTTACTATACCATGTGGATCCCTGAAAAGCACATATATTTAAACCAACAAGTGAGCAAATATCCACCTTACACAACTACGGCAGATCAACTCTAATTGTGCATTTTAAACTCACGCACAACCTTAATGTCAAAAATCATGTACTACCAAATCTTTTAGGAAGCAAGAGTTTCCACACTGATTCAACGTCAGTCATTTTAGGAAGGAACCTGGGCATGGAAATATTTCCATTAAACAATTTGATAACTGCAATTCCTGCAGTTATAACAAAAAAAAACGACTGCCAGAGCGACAGCTAAAGTAGATGTGTATCTCAATGAATCTGCATGCATGAAAAATCATATATATATATATATATATATATATATATTTTTAGCCCACAGGTCAACAATCCATATTGTAGAAAATTGCTTGAATTGTAAAATGTTTTTGTCCAAATTATAGCTCAAATATTTAAGTCCAAATATTTTATTGAAAATTGTGGTTTGAATATATGAAAGAAACTTTATGAAGAATATTTAAGTTTCTAATACATTGTTTTTCGTTTTCTTTCTTGCTCAATCTGCAGGAGTTCAGGAAATGGTGGTGACTTTCAATTTGTTAAGTAGTCAAATAAGAAACAAAATTTTAAATCCATCAACACAAAAGTTGAGGAAAAGAGGATATTAGGATATTGCGGTATGAGACACACAATTACAGCTGAAGCATAAATTATAAAAGTTAGAATTTTGTGTGTGAAAATACTAAATAAAGTACAAACAAAATAATAGGCAATTGTAGAAGGATTTTGTTATAGTAAAAGAATATAATAGCTTCTCTCTAAATAAGGAGAACACAATTTGACAACACTCTTTCCTTTATAATAAAAGAAAACACATTTTCTCTTACAAAGCAAAGACAAAAGTATTTAGGAGAAACCTTCTAAATTTTTATTTTTTTTTTCTCTCTAATACTCTCTAGCTTTCTCTCTGTTTCTAGCCTTTATTTTTCAAAGAAATGGATAGGATTACAAAGTGTGAAGGTATTATATAGTGCAAAATGGTAGTGTAAAATGGCGATGGAGTGTTGGAATTAAAGTGGGATTCTTAACTGTGGCAAACTTTGATTACAGCTGTAATTTTGCTAGCCTTTCTTGCCACCACCTTGACTTAAAGGCTTAATGGATAAGAAAAATGGCTTTACTGTCACATATCTCCCACTCAAAATCATTTTTGTTGTAACCCTTCTATCATTTCTATTTATCATTTTATACCCATGCTGCGTATGTTTCTACTAGGCCAGTAGAAGATTTACACCACATAAACTTATCAGTACTAATTGGCTTTGTTAGAACATCTTCTAGGTTGTCTCTAATGTGAATTTTCTATAGATCCACACTTCCTTCTTCCACCTTCTCATGAACAAAGTGAAATGGAACTCGTTTATGTTTTGTTTTCAAGTGATATGCTGGATTTTTTGCTAAATGCAAAGGGTCTAACTATCATAAAACAGAGTTATCTTCTCTTATTTGTGTCCAAGCTCCTCTAGTAGCATTTGCAACCAAATCGCTTTTTTGCTAGCTTACAAAGCTACAATATATTCTGCTTCTGTTGTGGAAGTAGTCATGACAAATTATAGTTTTGAAACCCAGCTTACAGATCCTTTAGCATGAGTAAATACGTATCCTATGAAGGATTTGATTTTGTCAAAATCACCTATATAATCTAAATCAACATAACCTCTAATAGTAAAGTCTAATCCTCTATAATATAATACAACATTTGAGATACCATTCACATATAACAAAATTTTCTTTGTAGTACCCCAATGCTCTTTACTATGATTCATCATGTATCAACTAATTGCTCCCACTTCTTGTGTAATATCTAATCTTGTGCATACTATAGCGACCATTAAGCTATCCACTTATGATGCATATAGTACTCAAGACATTTCTATTGTTTCTTTTTTATTGGTGGGAGTCATATTTGAGGATAACTTGAAATTAATAGGAAGAAGGGTAAAAATTGGCTTATAATTTTGTATGTTGAAATGCTACAATATTTTCTTCAAGTATTTTTTCTGAGAAAGCCAAATCTTCCTATCATTTCAATCTCGATAAATTTCCATCCCTAAAATCTTGTTTTCTAGTCCTAAGTCCTTCATTTCAAACTCCTTAGTCAACTGTACCTTCAAGTCTTTAATGTGATCTTTGTTGGAACCTGCTACCAAGATATCAACAATATACAATAGTAAAATAATGAAATCATCATCACCAAATCTTTTATTGTAAGAAAAAGGATCTAAATTAAGTCTGTTGTATCCAAGACTCATGATAAAGGAATCAAATCTCTTCTACCAATATCTTGAGCCTGTTTGAGACCGTATAAAGATTTGTTTAACCTGTAAACCAAGTTCTCCATTTCTTTTTCTTCAAAACCTCCTGGTTGGAGCATGTAAATCTCTTCTTCAAGTTTTCCATTAAAGAATAAAGTTTTTACATCCAATTGCTCCAAATACAAGTCAAAATTAACAGACATTGTCAGGACTATGAGAACTGTTGTAAGTCGAACTACAAGAGAGAATATCTCATTAAAATCAATACTTTCTTTTTGAGCAAATTCTTTTACCACAATTTAGAACGATACTGCTCCACTTGGTCATTACTATTTTGTTTGATCTTGTAGACCCATTTGTTGTCAATAACCTTCCTTCCTTGTTATAATGGAATAAGATCCCATGTCTTATTTTTATGGAGAGCTTCAATTTCTTCTTGCATTGCTGTCACCCACAGAAAAGCTTCTAGGCTTTTTGTAGCCTCTTGGAAAGTTGATGGCTCTTCATCTTCTTTCAGTAGATAGTACACAATATTTTCCTCTATAATGTATTAAAAGTGCCAAGTTGGTTCATTTCTCTCCCTACTTGACCGTTGAACTTGTGGAGTCGCAAACTTAACTTGCTCTTGTTTTTCATGCTTCATGCTACTTTGAAAGAATCTAGAACTTCTTGTTCTTGTTTTTCTTTAACTTGAACTGTAGTATTTTTTGTTTCTCTTTTAAAGGGCTATCATTTTCATTTTCTTATAACTTTTCTTCTATAAATACCATATTTCTACTGATTATCACCTTGTGGGTAGTGGGATCCCATAGACAATACCCCTTAACTCCATCAATATATCCTAAGAAAATACATTTTCTAGACTTTGGATCCAACTTTAATGTTTCTTGGCCATTATACATAACATAGACAAGACTTTCAAATGTATGTAGGTGAGAATAATCAGCTCGCTTACTAGTCCACACCTCCATAGATGTCTTCAGTTTAATTGCGGTTGATGGTGACTAATTGATCACATAACAAGTGATCTTAACTGCTTCTGTCCAAAATGACTTAGCCGTCCTTGCAATAAGTCATTCTTGCAATTTTCAACATTGTTCTTGTCTGTTTCAATGAGGTTCTGTTCATCTACTCTGCTATTCCATTTTATTGTGAAGTGTATACCACCATAAACTACCTCTTGTTACCTTCTTATTCACAAAAGCTATCAAATTCTTTACCAAAATATTTTCCTACATTATTTGTCCTTAAACACTTGATCTTCTTCTCAGATTCACATTCCACTCGCACTTTAAATATTTTGAAAACTAAAAATACATAAACTTTTCTCTTAATTGGATACATCCAACATCTCTTGGAATAATCATCAATAAAAGATACGAAATTTCTTACACCTCCTAGGGACAGAACTGATGCTTGCCAAACATTGGAGTGGATCAGTTTTAAGATGGCTTTGCTTCCAGCATTAGTACTGCTGAACTTTAACCTGTGCTGCTTACTAGTAACACAATGCTCACAAAAGGGTAATGAAGCCTTTTTAAGCCCTGGAAGAAGCTTTTGTTTAGCGAGAATCTTCAAGCTTCCTTGTGACATCTGGCCAAGATTACGATGTCATATCATAGTTGATTCTTCTACAGAATTTGCCAATACTATAGATGCTTCTCCTTTAAGCATGTACAAATTTGTAGCTATCTTTTCCGCTTTTATTACCACAAGCACACCTTTAATTATTTTCATGATTTCATCTTAAACATGGGTTTTGCATCCATTATTATCTAATTGTCCCAAAAACAATAATTTTTTCTTTAGGCTTGTCACGTGCCGTACCCTCAATTAAGTTCGTTATATCATATAAATTTAAAAACTTGAATATTTATTTTTTAAATAAAAATATTAACATTAATAATTAATAAATTCCTGTTAGTCTAGTAATTTTATTATAAAATTAATTTAATTTTAAAAAAAAATTATAAATTTAAAATATAAAAAATATTGTGTATGCATTATCAATGCTCAATGTGCTTAAATTTATTAGATTATAAATGATAAATTTGAATTATTTACGAGTTTAATTTATTATTTAAAATTGTTTGCGAGCTTCATTTCTTATTAAAGCTCTGCTCATTTTTTTTAAGAATCAAATTCAAACGGCTAAAATTAAACCGTGAAACGATCACAAGCTATTCAAACCTGTCTACAGTTCTATTTATACATATTATCATTGAAAAATAATTTTTAAATTTACTATATATTTATGCCATTTAAATTTAAATAATATCAATATTTATACTATATAAGCAATAATTTGTATTCACTATGCTTTTATTCCGGCCATGATCTAATTCAAAGTCTGATCGAACTCAACTTGGCCACAGGCACACACCTTTTGTTTTATATATTTTTTTTGAAGTTTTTAATATATATATATATATATATATTATCCCAAAATCCCCATCACTTATGTATATATTTTTTTGTTTTTCTCTTATATGTTAATCATAATCATTTAATATATTTATAATATTTATTTTTTCAAGGTTAAGTGCACAGCATGGAAAAAAGTTCATTTTGAAGTCTCTATGTTTGATCAAAAAAGTCTATAATTATAATAGTAATATGGCTCATTTGCTAGCAAAACATCCCTTGTCCTTGTCTATGTTAGAGTTTTGGATGGAGGGGGCCGAGTGGCTTTCCCCTGCGTTGCAAAGTGATGTATCTTTTGATTCTTGATGTAATGAATTCTTCTTTGCACTTAAAAAAAAAATTAAAGAAGGAGAAAAGAAAAGGAAAAAAAAAAAAAAAAACAGTCTCTATAATTTTTTTTATTTGATGTCCTTTAGATTTCAAAAAAGTTGCATTTTAATGACAAACCATTAAGCTCATCCATCCTTTAGTCAATTTTATTTTATTTCAGTTTATTTTGTCCTAAAATAGTGAACTTTGGTTTATTTTAAGACAGAGTTAAAGATAACAATTAAAATATAAAAAAAATCAGATTTAGTATTAAATAAAAAATAGATAAACTTAATGGTTTTTGTCATTAAAATGCAATTTTTTTTAAAAAAAAAAATTAAAAGGTATCAAGTACAAAAAGAAAATTTGTAAAATCCCCCCAAAATGGAACTTTATCCAAGTAGCCAAATGTATCAACCCATTTTTTAACAATTTAATCTTTATTTAATTAATTTTTTTAATATAATAATTATGAACAAGTATAGTTATTTAATATAAGGACAATATTTAACTCCACTATTGTGGATGCACTCCTCGGTACTTCCATATGGCATAATATTACATATTAATTTAAATTTTATAATCAATTAAAATTAATTTGGATCAAGGTTTAAAATTTCGGCATTGATGAAATATCAAAAGTTTAAAATATGAAAATTTCTATGGAAATATAAGAAAATATCGAATACCTATAAAAATTGACAAAAAATTATGAAAATTTATTTTAAAAAATAATTTTTTTTATTAAAACTTTAACATTAGCCTATTTAAACAATTAATTATAAAATTGATTATACAAATTGTAAAAATATTAAATAGATATTATATTTCTCTTAACCAATTTAATTTATAGAAATAGTAATGATCTTTAATAAATTATTTATTAATTAAGATAAAACAATAATTACAATTACAAATATCATATTAATACTCATATAACTCTTAGATAATTGAAAATTATTAATATATTCTGATCTTCATTTTGAGATGTAAAATGTAAAAAATAATTATTATTAAAAAATATATTTCCTTAATAATTTTTCATGTAATTATTTATATATCAACTACAAGGATCTTGTATTAAATATAATTGTCATTAATATTTAGTATAATATATTTTATTATTTTTAATTTTTATTTGCTTAATGTTATTAATTTAAATGCTATTAATATCAATTATATATAATATTGTATTTCCATGTTATTATTTTTTATTCTTATATAATCAATTATTAATTTATAATTATGAGATTCTAATGAATTCATCTTATACAAAATGTATAGCAAGTATATATATATATATATATATATTTTATTAATAAATATAACTTATTAAGATTATTGAATTCAATTCGCTTCATTTTATAAAACAATTAAAAATTATTACTAAAGTTAATTTGGTAAAATAATTTGCTAAATATTAATAATATTTTTAAATTTTTTATAAAAAATAAATCATAGATATTTTCAAAATTTCAATGAAAATTTTTAAAATTTCGATGGATATTATGGATTTTTTAATCAAATTGTTAAGGATTTAATGTAAATATTTTGACAGAAATTTTCATAAAATTTTTGATGAAATTTCAAAAATTTCAATAGTTATTAGCAAATTCTATCCGTTTTAATTTGAAATCTAAATTTTATTTTGACTCTTTAAAAAAATAAAAATTTCTAAAAAATTTCAAAGAAATGTCAAATATTTTAAACGTTGGTTTGGATGCCCGCATATTTTATAACCATATTTAATTATTAATTATTATATTTTGTGGAATCCACCACATAATACAGCAAATAAATTAAACTTGGCATTTCATCGAAGGAGGAGTACCTCGATAATGTGTGGAATACAGTTAAATAAATCCGTAAATAATATGTAAGTATATAAATCCTTTTTTTGATTTAAAAATATGGAGAAAAATTTGATTTAAAATAAGTAAATAGAAAATCTATAAATTCAGTACATACGTGTATAATACGTTATAATTAAAAAAGTATAGAACAAAAAATACAAATATTATATATATATTAAAATTAGTTATTTTAATATATATGATAAAAACTTAACTACGAATGACATGATAATATTTTAAAATATTAAAAAAATCAAAAGTAATAAATAATTAAAAAAATAAAATTAAAAATTAAAAAAAAATTTTATACACATTTTTTTAAGTTGTTGCGAAAAAGAATAGATAATTAAAATGATTTATTTTTTCAAAAATATGTATTCTTTTCACGTGTATAATATGGTAATTCGGTTAATACGTATTTCAAAATTTTTTTCTTTAAATCGATGTGGAAAGCAAATATTTTTTCAGAAATTGCGTATTATATACATATTATTTACGGATATAGTAAGAAAGGTTCTTTTTGCAATGCAAAAAACACTTTATACAGTTTTATTTCATAAAAATGTAAATTACTAAAATGTCCTCATTCAATTTCTCCATTTTTTTACAATTGAATTTTAATATCTTTTTCTTCTTCTCTCAAACGATAAGCCACCCAGAGAGATATCAATGTCAGAAGAACACCATGAGCCATGAAGTTTTCTGGTCATTTCATTGCAAACATTCAGTGGTAAACGCCAAGCCCACCCAACCAAACCTTTGTCTTTCTCACTACCTCTTCTTCTTCTTCTTATTCTTCTCACAACCCACTGCTGCAACTCGTTTCCTTCATAAGTGGTCCAGAAGACCATCCTCAATCAAGTTTTCAATTCCACGTCACCATAAGACAGTTTCTATTCGGCTCATGTTAGAAGCCTCCTCCATTCCAAGTGCATCAAGGGTGGGGCTCCAAAGGAGCAATCTCTGAACATCTTATTCACCAGGCCAAGTTCACCTAGCAGCTTGGCTCAATACTCAAGTCCCTGCATAAAAAAAATAAATAAATAAAATAAAATAAAATAAAATAAAAAATTGATAACAGATAGAAAGTTTTGATTTTTAAAAACTAAGAATAAAAAAAAATATTTAATAGGGATTAGGGATATTAAAGGAATATAAATTTTTGGGGACTGTATATAGATAATTTTGTGTTGCATGTAGAATTTCTCATTTAGTAACTATAAGTATTTTCCTTAATGTAATCACTGTTCAAATGAAGCATAAGAAATAAAAAAAGGACTTTTCCCAGCTCCTTTTCCTCTTTTGTTGCCCAGGAGTGTGGCGTTTCGCCTTCTCCTTTTTTAGGCTTTTGCCTTGGGCTTTTGGGTGTAATACCTCTTGTTTGCAGCCCAAAAAAAGAAATAAAAAAAAGGACTAGAAGAGAAATACGTTAAAAAAAAAGGCCCTATAAAAAAAGGGCCAAGTTTAATGTTAAGCCCATATTATAAATCTTAAGCCCGTTTGTTTAACAGCCCATCATCTTAAGCCCATGATAAAATATATTCAGACAAAACACTCAAATTTTAGCGTTGAGCGGTCAAAATTACTACTTGTCTTCGTCCCTCCCTTTAGCCATGCAACACTCCTCCATCTCCGACTCTCAAACGACGGCGACGGCATCGACAACAACGACGACTCTTCTCTGCCAGCTTAGTTTGAAAGAAACTATGTAAGCAATTCTTTCAATTTCGGTTTCATTTTCTATCTGATTTTTTTTTTTTTTATTTGTCTGAAAACCTTTGCTCTCTGCTTCTTCAGCTCTTTATAAAAACCCTAGCTTTTCTTCTGTGTTTGAAAGTGTGAGAGTGAACTTTCAAAACCTGAGAATAGACAAGTCCGAAGATTTACCCAACCATATCCGACTCATATTCCGTACCATTTTTCTGTGTCGAGTGGTGAACAGCGAGAGTTTCGTGTGACATAGGTTTTGGTAATGGCGAGGTGACTGGTTGGTAAAGAAGCAAATGCTTGTTTAAAGGTTGTGCTTGTTCCTGTTTAGGATTTAGGGATTGTGGGATTTCAATTGCTTATGTTTGTTAGAAGCAGAATGGATTTTGCCATTTCCAAACTATGCATTTAAACTATAAGCTTGGTTTTTGATAAAGATGGAGATTACTTTTGTAAAATTTTGGCTAGGTCAGTATAAATTAGTATTCTGACTAATGCAATTAGGGTTTCGTTTGCTTTTTCATTATTTGATCTGACCCGTATGGCCCAGGCTTCACCATTTATTGTGATTTTTTTTTCCTCATTTTGGAATCAACACATTTTTTGGCTATTATATTTGGTTTCATTGAAGGATAGAGCCTTTATATTTTATTCTTATGAGATTAGTTGGTTGTGTTAAGATGCTCTTGTTGCGCTAATTTTTTAGTGAATAAAAGTGTCTTTGTTATTGCTTATTTCAATTCAGGGGTTAACATCGTTTAGGTCCCTTTTACAGATGAGTCTTGTGTCTGATTCTCCGGTGAATTCATCAAGCAGCGATGACTTTGCTGCACTTCTTGATGCAGCATTGGATTCTGCTTCTTCATATTCATCACCCGGTGATGAAGCTGAGGATGACAGCGATGGTGAAAGTGAGAGGTGCTGTTTAGTTTGTTATATATATATATATATATATATATATGTTTTATATATATATATATATATATATGTTAGCATTACACTTCTTAAGGAGCTAATAAGACTGCATTCTTTTGTTTTCCTATTCTATTACTTTTGCTGATTAAGTATTATGGTTTTTTAATTTTAATTTGTAATTACCTTCCAGTATAAAGAGGCGTAAAGTGGAGAATGTGGAAAGCATGGAGGAACCACATGCATCAATTTCTGAAGTTTCTCTTAAAGAAGTATTAGGTAAATTTTATCATTTGGTTGTTGGTCCGTTGATTGTTGCTTGCATCTCGTCTCCTTCTTGACTGCCTAAATGCTTTCTGGGTGAGGGGTCTTGAATGCCAAGGCCTTACTTTAACAATGCGTCATGAGACCGACAGACTGGTACCTTATTAGACAAATTCTCATTATGTTTGCATGTTCACATTCTTTTTTTTTTTTTTTTTTTTTTTTTTTTTCTTGGTTCATTTCTTCTTCCTTTCATCCTTAAAGTCTGTATATGTGCGTGCATAACATGCTCGAGAAGTTGCTTTGTTGGTATAAGCTGAGAAGTTAGTGGCATTCATGGAGTGATCATGTATTGTCTGTATTTGGACTTGGATGTAAGCTTTAACGATGTTTTGTTAACTTAGATTTAAAGACATCCTGAACTAGTTTTTCCTTCAAAAAGAGAAGGTTTGAAATCATTCTAGATTCTATTGATGATTGAAATTTTATTATTTTCATTCATTTTCTCCTCATATAGTTAACCAATACACTCTGAATGTTTTCTGTTGCACTGAGATGAAGATGCAAATATATGCTAACTTTAATATAGAGTCTTTCTACTGTTCATGTTATTTACAAACTGTTCTTTTTAGGGTGAGAAGAAATTGGATGTTACTACATGATTGTGCATTGATCACTGTTCTTCTGTGCAGAAGAAGAACCCACAAGTCAGAATCCATGTACACATCCTGGTTCTTTTGGAGATATGTGTATACGTTGTGGTCAGAGGTTGGAGCAGGAGTCTGGTGTGACATTTGGGTACATTCACAAGGTATTCCTTCCTTGAGACAACTAGTTGGTGGAGTAATGGTCTTGTTGCCCGTGATTATTTTAAAAATAGTATGTATGTTGATTTATGGGTTTATATGTATGTGACACCCTATCTTTACTTGTTGTAAATATATATATATATATGTATGCATGTATATTACCTTATTTGCTATACCATTCGGCTACAAATGAATTTCTTACATTTGGATATGTGAAAAAGAAAAAAGTTATGGGTTAAGTGAGCTATGATTACCTAAGTTAAGGGAAAGATGAATGGGGCTTTTAGTGGCTAATGCAGGAAAAAAGGTAAAAGAAAATCATACGACTGAAATTTACTTTGTTAGGTTCAGTATTAATGAATAAAAAAAGTTTTGAAACCTGTTACTTGATTCACTTAACAAGATTATTCAAGCTTTACCAGATTTAATATGAAAATTCCTTGAAAGCCTAGGCAAGTTGGCCAATGTGACCATATTGGAATCTATTTTTCAGGTTGCTTGCATGTTTGTTAAAAATGCCTGCCCAAGATGGTAGTGAAATAATTGTTTTTTGAGAGTGCTTTTTAATGATATAAAAATGCTTTGTATGCTTCTTTTACCATGTAGATTTTATGTACTTGTGCTATTTTTCTTTTTATATGTATATAAAAGTTTTTTCTCTTTTTCATTTATGTCTTGTGTACATAGGTAACACTTCTGGGATTCTTTTGATAAATTGTTCTTGTAAAAATGATTTCAGTAACTTAGGATGTAGAAGGCATCATTATTTTGCTTTGTTATGTCCTATCATTGACCAAATACTGTTTTTCTGATAAAAATATGGATTAGCATACATGGGAGAAATGTGAACCAGCTGAGCTATTTAGAGCATTGGTTTCCCATTCTATCCTTGCTATTTGCAGCTTATTATATATTATTAATAAAGTGGAATTGATATGGCAAGAAAAACAATATTTTTTTTTTTTTGGGCAGGGATTAAGGCTTAATAACGATGAGATTGTTAGGTTGCGTGGTAAAGATATGAAGAATTTGTTACGCCATAAAAAACTTCACTTGGTTCTTGATCTTGATCATACATTGTTAAACTCCACTCTCCTTGTACATTTGACATCAGATGAAGAATACTTGAAAAGCCAAACAGATTCATTGCAAGGTATATTGTATTTTCCCTTGATGTGGTTCTTCTTTCTCAATTAATTTTGTTTCCCTGTTATAAGAATATACCCAATGCCATAAATGTTTGGTTTTTTCTGCTTTGTGATTTACAAACCAAATAGAGGTAATCATTGGTTTGATTTGCTATTAAGTTTCTTTTAACTTTCTTTTTATTTTTGCAGCTTAGTGTTTGTATGTGCACTTACTTTTAGACAATTGCTTTAGTTTTTGCTTGGTTTGAATAATTAAAATGTATTTGAAATTCTGGACCATTTTATGGGTTCACTGATCTTGTTATGTTATGCTCTGAATTACAATGAGCTGTTAGATATCTCAAATGGCAGCCTCTTCATGCTGGAGGCTATGCATATGATGACCAAGTTGAGGCCTTTTGTTCGGACATTCTTAAAAGAAGCAAGCGAAATGTATGAACTGCACATTTATACAATGGGTGATCGGGCTTATGCATTGGCAATGGCTAATCTTCTTGACCCTAGAAGAGAGTACTTTGGTGACAGAGTGATATCACGGGACGATGGCACCCAAAAACATCAGAAAGGTCTTGATGTTGTGTTGGGTCAGGAAAGTGCGGTTCTGATCCTTGATGATACTGAAAATGTAAGTATTTTTTTCTCTAATATTTTCAATTTTTGACAATCTTCAATATTTTGAAAACCATTTCAAGAAAACTATCAGCTAGTCAAAATAATTTCAGTAGGAAAAAGAAAAAAATATTGCTGGGTGGAGATAGGTTTTCCTCTCTTTTTTTTTTTTTTTTTTTTTTTTGTTTTGGGTTTCTTTTTTATAATAGAAAATATTTGAATGCTTTAATCATTTGTTATTATTGTATATTCTTCTTGATGTTAAATTTAATTTGAAAAGTTATTCCTTGGAGTGTTATTTCTTGATGAACTGTGTTGTACTAGAAAATCTTAATTACATCTTTTTTCTTAAAATTAATTGTGCATAGGATTGCATCATATGAGGTATGATGTTTTGATGTTATTGAAAAAGCAAGTTCCCTTATCCATTATAGAATGCTTCTTTCTTAATTGTAATTGGAGGGAGCTTCTTCTCCTAAACTGTCTTTGCTCAACTAATTTATTTCTTGTTTATGATTTGATGTACTTAAAGAATGAAGCTGTAAAGTTAACTTATTTCTTAAGTTAAAATGAGCAAGCATGTGAAAAGTCAGAGTGTTGGCGCTGGTTGTAAAGGGCTTTGGGAACCCAACTTTTATGTATTCTTGAAATTTTGAAGAATTGAAATAATTGTTATTGGAAAATTTTGATTTCAATTTTGATCATCCTATAAACTCGGCTTTAATGGTCCCTGAGTTTAGAATTTGATTTGAAGTTCAATATTTTGTGGCCTTTATTGTCATATTTCATTTACGATAGAGGAAGTCTGGAAAATGTGCGTTTTACTTGGCTGAAGTTTTTTATGACTTGGCCTCCTCCTCTTTCTCTTGTCAATAGAACCATAATATGTGATTCTAGTATTTTGTTTGTAGCTGTTGTTTAGTGTTCCCCTCTGTGGTCCCAACTTCTGATAAGTTGCTATTCACTATTTTTTGTTAGTATTAACTTTTTTGCTTTATTAGGTAGTTCAGGTCCTTAGGTCATTGTTTTCAAAAAAATTTATAATTCTTACATTTGAATCATGTCTTAGAGACTGGGAATCATTTCCATAGTCTTTGTGCCTGCAATTTTTCTTTGATGCTATTGATATTGCTATCTATATTGCAGGCATGGACACAGCATAAGGGAAACTTAATACTGATGGAAAGATATCATTTCTTCAGATCAAGTTGTCAGCAATTTGGCTTCCATTGTAAGTCTCTTTCTGAAATGAAGAGTGATGAAAGTGAGCTTGATGGAGCTCTTGCAACTGTTCTCAAAGTTCTTAAGCAAACCCATAACATGTTCTTCGATGTATGTCCCATCTTTCAGTACTCTATCAATAAATGCAGTTATATTTGTCATATCCGAATTTATAGTTGGGGAACCTTTCTGTAGGAAACCAGTGACGGTTGTACAGGCAAGGATGTGAGGCAGGTAAAGTGGTTTATATTTTATCCAATTTAACTTTAGAATGGGAGATCTGCTATTGCGATGGGTAAAACTTATAATTTGGATTGGTATGGTTGTTAAGATACAATTTTCCCATTGTGGTTCAGGTGTTGAAATCTATTCGGAAGGAAGTCTTGAAGGATTGTAAAATTGTTTTCAGCCGCATTTTTCCTACTAAATTCCAGGCTGAGAATCACCAGCTCTGGAAGATGGCAGAGCATTTGGGTGCTACTTGTTTAACAGAACTTGATCCATCAGTGACACATGTGGTTGCAACAGATGCTGGAACGGATAAGTCTCGTTGGGCAGTGAAAGAGATGAAATTTTTGGTCCATCCCAGGTGGATTGAAGCCGCTTATTATTTGTGGCAAAAGCAACCAGAAGAGAACTTCTGTGTTAACATAGTGAAAAACCAATGATCATTCATTATCACTGCTGATAACCCTCTCTAGTTGTGCATAGTTTCTAGCACTTTTGACTTCTTGCTTTCAGTATAGACCAATTCCTCTATGAACTTACCTACGCATACTTTGAAGCATTTGGATCCACCATATCTCCAAATCATATAGCTTAAATTTGTCCAATGCATTTTAAATTTTGGATCCTTTAGCTGTTTTGGGATTTGGATCCTCATTCATTGCTGTAGGAATGATTTGCATTTGGTTCCCACATATCAATATACAATAAATATAATGATGAGTATATTAGTAGTATTGAAATGAAGTAATTTCGTTTTATGTTCCTTAGTTATCTGTGCAAAGTTAATTTTATTTGAGTATTTTGTGAAAGTATAACTTTTTAAGCTTTAGATTTTTATTATTTTAATTTAATCATAATTATATTGGAAAAATAGAAGATTAAATGTCTCAAACTTTTATAGGTTTGTTAATCTTTTACATTTTTTCATCTCCTGTATTGGATATTTACTGTAGTTTTATTTTTGTTGTGAATGACCATTTTAAGTATGGGAAAAAATTGCACAAGGGTAGGTTTGGTTAAGTTTAACAGTGAATTATTTGGTTGATTACAATTGAGCAAAAGTAGATTTTTTTGGTAAAATCAGACTGAACAACCTTTGGGCTGTTTAGGATTAGATGATTACAAATTATGAATCACATTTCTCCATTCAAACTTGTTCAAGGTTTGGGTATTTCCAGTTATTATCTTTGTTCTGTGCTCAGGGGTTTCAGTGTGAGTTTGTTTATGGCATTAAAATATTTTTAAAAAATTTAAAACACATACTTTAAGTCATTTTTCAAATTAAAGAGTTATTTGAGTTCCATTTTTAAAATTTTGCTAGTATTTTACCATATAATAAAACCGAATTAGTGCATACATTTCTTGGTTCTTATCTGCAGCATTATATTTATACATGACTGCAATGATTTTGACATGTACTATTTAAAACTTGTCATAATTATAAACTCTCATTTCAAATCCGTGTACCAAGTAAAGTCAGTACCATTTAAAACTTGTCAAAATTATAAACTCTCATTTCAAATCCGTATACCAAGTAAAATCAATAATGATCTACACCCTTCTAACAATAAAGGAATCCTGAAACTTTTTGACCCCTAAACAAAAAATAAAAATAATAATAAAAATAAAAATAATAAAAAAATACATCATTTGGGTCCCACATATGGGACCCACGTACACGATTTTTTGCTAGAATATAGAATGAGAGTAACGTCAATGCGAATAGTCTACTCTTCCAAGTCTTCTGAAAAAGTCATTTCCTCTTGATATCAAGATTTTGTTGCATTGCATTTGTATCGTGGATAGGCTTTTAGGTCTTTTTAAAATTGCTTGATTTTCTCTATTAAAGATTAAAATACAAAGATTTAGCTATTTTTTTATTATTAATGATCATTATATGTTGATATTATAATAAATATTTAGCTCTATTTAATTTTATTTTATTTTATTTTTTACTTTTAAAATTAAAAGTTTAAAATAATTGCAATTGAGTTGTCATTTGGATATACAGGTCCTATATGAGAAAAAAGAAAAAAGGAAAAAAGAGAAAAAAAAAAAAAAAAAAGGGAAATGGGATTTTTAAGTCAAGTTTTTAAGTTTAAAGGCTTGAAAGCAATATGAAAAGATGGTTAACCATTGAGATGTTGTTAATAAAAATCAAATTTGAGTAAAGAAGAACAATTTGACAGAAAAATATTGTTTTTATTGATGATAAGATGATCACACTGATATGACACATATTAATTAAAAAAATATATTATTGTTTCACAATTTCCTTTACAATCCTGTTGGTGGTTATCACAACAAGGATTACAATGCTAAAAATACAATATTACCCAAAAGATGTATCAAAGTTTGTCTTAAGACAATGGGAATTCTGCTAAAAGATTTTAATTGACGGTTTTGGAAAATTTTTCAATTGCTTCATCATTAATCTTTCCGTTCTCGATTTTAATTGATGGTTTTTGGAAAATTTCAATCACTGACTGCTCTTGTAATTGGTTGCCTTCAAGAAGAGTTGAAAAGGATTAACAAGCAGCAACAGGGTGTCATACTTGCAAAATAATAATAATAATAATAATACACATGTCAGTCGGTGAATGGTAAGAGTTCTGAGTGTCCCATACTCCGGAAGTATTAGAAATTTTTCCCCCACTCTTCCAAGTTTTTCTTAAAAAGTCATATTCCTCTTGATAACAACATTTTGTCCTTGCTTACCTGCCACAAATTTGCATTGCATTTGTACTGTGAATAGGCTTTTAGGTTTTCTAAAATTGTTTGATTTGTATATTAAAAATTAAAATAGAAAGGTTTTTCTATTGTTGACATTACAATAAATGTTTAGCTCTATTTAAATTCTTTTTGACTTTTAAAACTAAAAATCTAAAATAGCAATTGAATTGGCATTTAAATATATAGGTCCTACTAGGGGAAAAAAAGATTTTAAAAAAAGGATCTTTTAGTCAAGTTTTTAAGTTTAGACTTTAGAGGCAAGAAAGCAACATGAAAAGATGGTTAACCATTGAGATATTGTTAACATAAATCAAATTTGAGTAAAGAAAAACAATTTGATGGAAAAATACTGTGTTTTATCGATGGTTAGACTGATCACACTGATATGACAACTAATTAATTAAAAAAATATATTATTGTTTCACATTTCCTATACAATCCTGTCCCTGGATATTACCAATGGTGATGAATAAGGATTATAATGCTAATAATACAATATTAGCCAAAAAAAAAAAAAGATGTCTCAAAGGATTTTTTTTTTTTTTTTGGGTTTTTTTTGGGTTTTTTTTTGGGTTTTTTTTTTTTTTTTTTGGGTGAATAGAAAAGATGTCTCAAAGTTGTCTTAATGGAATTCTGCTAAAATGATTGATCCCGTTGGACTAAGGTCAAGCCTTAGATTTGAATTGCACAAACCAATAACCAAAGTCAAGGCAATTGATGGACCGGCTTAATGCACACTAAAACAATTTGAAAGCAATGAAATTGGGTTGAAAAAAAGGATTAAATATTACCAAATGAACAATTCAAGGGGATTACTTTTCTTGAGGTTGTTAAGCGATAGAGATAAACATTTAAACCAAACAAAGTTTTATTAGCTGACCAGGTCTTCAACATTGACCTGCAAATTCTTTATGGAAAATCCAAGTTTGTCTGAGAAGTAGAAGCTTGAGAAAGATAATTCAAAAACTTTGCAACAAAAGTTATAGCATCCTATCAGAGAATATCACTTCAAGTGGTATTAAGCAGTTGATGCTGCAAATTTCAATGTCTTACTGAAGCTGTAAACAAGTTAGTTCCTATATTTTTGCAAAACTTGGAGATTCATACCAGGAAGGTTATTGTGCAACAGCATCGACTGGATGACGGTATGGGTTTTTTATTTATATTTTTGGTTTTAACATTTCTTTTGAGACTAAGAACTAATAGTGATTACATTAAATTCTAGGTATGATGAAAGAAAGTTGTATATTTTGATTATTGGTTTATAGAGCTAAAGCTCATATAAGTTCATCGTCATATTCATAGGCAACAAGGTTTCTGTAAGCATTCTCTTTCCCAGGAACAATAAGTGGAGTATTATTCAAACTTCTTTCCATCTGCTAAGCGATGAAAGTAAACCATTTTGCTGAAATTTGCTCCCATTTGACATAATAGAACAGTGATCATAATCACTATACATACTAGATCACACAAAAAGTACTGAAATTCATATGAAAGATAGGTTTTTTTAGTGATTATATGCTAGTATAATACTAGTTGATCTAACCCTTCTTACCTTATTCCAGCACAAGCAAGAACCAACTCTGGCTAACAGTGTTGCAGACTCCTTGTTGGCATCCATCTCCGGGATCACAGTTTCAGTAGTATGCATAGAGATAGAACAGGAGACTTTTATTGAATTTGGGTGCTATCTCTATCGAGCTTCTATAGTTGTAATGGAATTAAAGACAACTGAAAATTCCCCACCAAATACAATTGAGATTTTGCAATCTCTATCGAAAAGCATTGACTTGGCTAAGGAAATTTTAGAGAGATGCCAAAAAGGCACCCAACCCATTTCAAATTCAGAACTCGGAAGCATTATAGTGCAGCTAGAGGAAGTGATAAAACACATGGGAGAAAGTCTGAGCTTAATACCATCATCAACATTTAAGGACCAAGAATATGCAGAACTTGCAGTCAATTCTCTTTCGAAAGAGATGCAGAATGTTTGCTTTGCTAGTCAAACATCTCCGAGAAAAGATATAGATATGCAGATGTTGTCTTTGGATGAGCAAGCAAAGAAAGAACTAACACGAACAGAAACCGAAACCGAAACCGAAAGGGACCTCTACTCCATTAATGTAGAGTTTTCCATGGATAACCCTTATCTGTTAGATGCCCCTTACATTGTTAAAAGTGCAAGTAGCAGTACCAGGAGCAGCAGGGTAAAACAAGGAAGCATGAGCAGCTCCATAAAGGCCTCCCAACAGGTAGCTCAATTCATGGAGCCTATGTATGAAACTTTCTTCTGTCCATTGACAAAGAAAATCATGGATGAGCCAGTCACCATCGAAAGTGGAATAACCTATGAGAAGAAAGCAATCATTGATTTGTTTGAGAAGCATGGAAATACAGAGGAAGTTTTCTGCCCGGTCACTTCCCAGAAGTTGGTTAGCAGAGTTTTCAACAGCAACATTGCCCTCAAGTGCACAATTGAGCAATGGAAGGAAAGGAATGAAGTAGCAAGGATTAAGGTTGCTCGGACAGCTTTGTCATTAGCTAGTTCAGAGCAAATGGTACTTGAAGCAATAAAAGATGTGCAAACCATCTGCCAAGGGAAGCCACAGAATAAGCTACAGGTTCAGGCTGTGGGGATGTTGCCTCTGATAATTAGGACTCTGGAGTATGAAGACACAAATGTTAGATTTGCAGCACTGGAACTTTTACAAAAGTTGGCAGAGGATGATGATGACAGCAAGGTTTTAGCCCTTTGACATTTCCCCTTTTTTTTTTTTTTTTTTAATGGAAAACAATAAGACAGATAAGTCTATAACATGCTTAAATGCATTTTCGGATATCCATAATTTCAAAAAAGAAATAGTAACATAATATTTTATTTTCTAGTCTTATGACATTTGTTTAGTGTCAAAGCATATTTGCATATTAGAGTAATCATTCATCCAGAAGCATGGTTTGAAAACTTCAAAAAAAAAATTCTTTAGATTTATTTTATATTGGTGGTTTTTTGTGCAGGAAATGATTGCTGAGGAATTGGATTTTTCGCTGATAATAAAATTGCTGTCTTGTAGTCACCAGCCTTTAAGGCACTCATCATTGCTCTTGTTGCTTGAGCTTTCGAAATCCCAGTACTTGTGTGACAAAATAGGTTTGGTTCCTGGAGTGATTCTAATGCTGATTACCATCAAATACAAACCATCAACTGATGTCTTTGCTTCGGAGAAGGCTAATGAAACCTTGAAGAACTTAGAGCGATCACCAACAAATGTCAAACTCATGGCAGAAAATGGATTTTTAGAACCCCTTTTGTATAACCTTGTTGTAGGTAATGTTCTGAACATTAGTTGCAATTTATCATTTGCATACAGTTTTTTTAGTCCCTCCAAGTAATTGGGTTGAAGAAACTGCATAATAAAATGACAAACACAACTTAGCAATATGTACATAGAAAGTATAGGAAACTTGTAATTTTTGGACTTTTTCTGGCATTTCAGACATGGTTCTTAAAAGTAGATATGCTTTCTAACCAGAACTTTTATCAAATTCAAATAAAACAGGAAATGAAGAGATAAAGACAGAAATGGCAAGCTACCTCGGAGAAACCGTTCTTGAACATGACAGCAGAACCTATGTGGCTGAGAAGGTCTCTCCTTCTCTCATCGGAATGGTACATAGTGGAAATCCTCTCACTAGAATGGCAGCATTTAAAGCTTTATCACAAATGTCATCATACCAGCCTAATGGAAAAATACTTATAGAAGCTGGTATTGTACAAATCATGGCTGAAGAAATGTTCACTAGGAGAATCTACGATGAACTAATGGACTCGAAAATTGAAGCAGCTGCAATACTTGCTAATATATTTGAGTCCGGGCTTGAGCATGAGAATCTCCGAGTTAATTCCCATGGACACACAATGGCTTCAGACTATGTAGTGTACAACATCATCTACATGCTCAGGAACTCAACCCCAGATGAACTAAACGTTAACCTTATCAGAATTCTTTCGTGCCTGACAAAGTATCCCAAATCAATGGCCACAATAATCTCATTGGTTAAAGAGATTGAAACAAGCTTCACCCTCATCGAACTCATCAACAATCCGCATGAAGAACTTGCTGTTGCTACAATCAAGCTATTAATTATGCTTACACCCAATATGGGTCATACACTAGCAGATAGACTTTGCAAAACGAGAGGGCAACCAGAGAACCTTATACAGATCCCAAATGACGTAACCAGAATCACCGAGAAGCAGGCAGTTTCAGCCAAGTTCCTTGCAGAACTCCCACACCAAAACCTGACACTAAACTTAGCTCTGCTCTTCAAAATTGCAGTCCCAACAATCCTTCAAACTATCAGCCAAATTCAAAGAAGTGGAACAAGATCAAGCAGGTATGCAACCAGTTATCTAGAAGGCCTAGTAGGCATTTTAGTCAGATTCACGACGACTCTATACGATCCTCAAATACTGTTTCTAGCAAGAACCCATAATTTCACGATGGTATTCTCTGAACTTCTAATGAAATCATCAAGTGATGAAGTTCAGAGGTTATCAGCAATTGGGTTGGAGAATCTCTCATCAGAATCAATAAATCTGTCAAAACCACCACAAGTAAAGAAAGCCAAGTTCATGAATCTAGTTAATCTGCCAAAGTTTCTATCTTTTAAATCATCAAGAAAAACAAAAATAACAGTTTGCCCAGTTCATAGAGGTGATTGCTCTTCAGAAAACACATTCTGCTTAGTCAATGCAAAAGCAGTAGACAGATTATTGGCTTGTCTAGACCATGAGAATGCAGAAGTAGTTGAAGCTGCATTATCAGCTCTATGCACTTTGCTAGATGACAAAGTGGATGTAGACAAGAGTGTGAATATGTTGAACAGTGTTAATGCCATACGACATGTTCTGAATGTTGTTAAAGAGCATAGACAAGATGGTCTATGGCAGAAATCGTTTTGGGTGATAGAGAAGTTCTTGAAGAAAGGTGGGGGTCAGTCTGCTTCAGATATATCTCAGGATAGGTTGTTACCTGCTCTATTGGTCAGCGCTTTTCATCATGGAGATGGTAATACAAGGCAAACGGCTGAGAAAATTCTAACACATTTGAATAAGATGCCAAGTTACAACACTTCCGGGTATACCATGTGAAAAAAACAAAAAAAAAAAAAAAAGAAAAAAAAAAAGAAAAAAAGTTCATGTGTAATGGTCTTTAGTACTGTAATGCTGTATTAAGGAAATGCGAAGTTCAGGAGTATGAGAGTGTGATGGAAGAATTGCTTTTTCTTCAGTCTGTAAATCAAACATTGCTGTCACCAGAGCATGCCGTGGTGTAAACGATGAAAGGTAAATTCTGATGATTTGATTGTTTGTTTTGAATTTGGCAGTGAGTGTTTATGCTTGGAGTTTCCAATTACAAAAAAAAAAAAAGAAAAAAAAAAAAGAAGTAATATATATGTACGTACGTGTGTCAAAATTTAAATTTTCATTATTTATTTTGAAAAATAGAATATAAAATTAAGTAGGAGTGTAAATGAATCAAGTTTTAACATTCTTAAGCTCGGTTTGCATAATTTTTTAAGTGCTCAAGATTTAAGCTCATAAAATTTTAAAATAACATGTTCAAACTCGATTCGGTTTGTTTATGAACAGTATAAGCTTAATTCGATTCAGCTAGTTACAATATAAAAATTTAAAAACATAAATATTTATTTACTTAAAATAAAAAATTTAACAACAGTTATTAATAAATTTATTTATTCTATTAATTTGATTATAAATTTATTTTTCAAAAATTATAAATTTATGTTTATAAAAAATATTATTTATGCATTATAAACATTTAATACGCTTATATTCATAATATAATTTTTTTACAGTAGCATATAAGTAATAAATTCGATTTACTCACATATTTACGAACTTGATTTATTGCTTAAAATTAACCCACAAGTTTCATTTCTTATTTAACCTAAACACATTTTTTTTAAAAATCATGTTCGACCGAGAGCTCGAGATCAGAGCTGACCTCGAGCTGCTCGAGTTTATTTGCAACTTTGAAATTAAAAATAGAAAAATATATTTATATTTTTAAAATCATGAATTTTTTTTTCTTGTTAATCGATGGAAAGTATGTAAGGTTTTTATTTATTTATTTGCGTTATTTTCTGAAATTTTACATCAAAACTTAAAAGTACGGTTAACATTTATTAATATATTTGGAACATTATTTCTCGGCGAAGAAACATGACAGATGGATTGGAACTTCCAATAACGGTTTGACCCAAAAAAAAAAAATGTTATGATATCAATTTTTGAGCTTGGAAATTAAATAATATCCCAGCAACTTTTAGTGCTGTACTTCATGCTAGATCATTTCAAACCAGTTAACCAAAACGGAAAGAAAATCATTTCGAACTAAATGGATTATAAATTAGGACTAAAATTGATCAGAACATACCAAGATGTAATAATAAAATATGGGCCTTATATTATTATTATTATCTTGTCACTGTGCTCTGATTAAAAAAATAAATAAATAAATAAATCAAAGAATTGTAATTCAGTATCGTTGTTGAAAAAGCTGTCTCAATAAGGACGGTCATGAAGGTGCTAATAATCCTTTTTTCCTTCATAAGTTCGTTTGACAATCGAACCCCAAGGAAGGCACGGGACAAATTCAAGTAGGTTCACAAGATTTCAATCCTACTTTCTTCTCTGATAACCATAATATCATTGACTTGTATTGTCATTCCCTCCACGCTAAAATATTTCATAATAAGTAGAATATAAATTCAGAAGAGAAAAAGGCTGCAATATTTAGAAACCCACAAGAAGGTTTATACCATTATGCTTTTATGCTGTAAGAGTACTTTGCCTCGGCAAGCTGGGAATGGCAATTGTCAACAATAATGATTTCCAACAGGGGCAGGTTTTAGCCGGCAATGCCTCAAACAAATTCTACTAACACCTCAAATTGTCAAATGCAACTGCAATCCAGCAACTTCAAATTTACCTATCAATCAAATATATTAGCTCAACCATTATCTTCTTGCCAAATGGCATGTCCTAAAATTTATTTATTTATTTTCTCTATTGATTTCAAAGCATCTTTTGACTTTATAATGCTATAAGATAAGATATTTGTACATAGTTTTTGTATTCTGGACTCAATTTGTGTCCTTCTTCCTGTCTTTATGTCATTTGATTCACATATTTGTCCTTTTCTATTGTATGGACAAGGGCATTAAAGCCTATAACCTATTTTTTAAATCATCTCTATACAGTTAGGATCTTCCATTCCATCTGTCTAAGGAGAATAATAAAATGCTGTAGGACACCAAAACCAGTCCACTTTATTCCCATAGAATCTTAGAGCAAAGAAATAACCTAAAAAACAGAAGGAGAAAAACAAAAAAGAAAAAAGAAAAAAAGAAAAAAAGAAAAAAAGAAAAAAAGAAAAAAAAAAAAAGATACAAAGATTACTTTTTCAAATGCATAATCAAGCCATAAGAACCAGTCGCCTCAATTTCTCCTAGGACATTCAAAAGACCAAGTTATAAGCAGACTTTCATGACCCAGTTTACACATTAATAATATGAATCAATTCCAATTTGATGTTTATCATCATAAAATAATGCATGTGAATTGGTTGAATGGTCCCAATCAAGAAAACATATAGAAATTAAACTGTTATATCATTGATATTGCCGAATAAGGTGAATATTTTTCTAAAAAATTCATTATTTTAATGCACTAAAGGCCTTTTCTATGTCTTAGTAGTTGGCCGTAACGCCAATAAAGTTGATATATTTGTGTGCTTTGTGTGTACTTGTAGTATATGCAGATCTGTCCCAGGAACGAGACTTATTCATTTGAAACACTATCTGCTTTGAAATAAAATGGCCTCTTTTTCAGTGGAAGAATTTGTTGGGAATGGAGTTCTGAAAGGACTGCTTCCAAAACTGTTAGAAGAAGGCTGGGATGATGTGCCAACCTTGAAGATCATGAACTCAGAAGACATGAATGCAATAAACATGACTCAAGAACAAAAGGTTGGTTCTCCATTCATTAAGAACTCCTTACATATTCTTCCAGTTCTTCAGGTTTCAACCCCAAAGGAAAGGGTATATTCCAATTTTTTTATGGTCAATCTTATATATTATATTTTGAAACATCATTCCCTTCATCTTGAATGTCTAAACTTAAAGTGTTTGATTCCATTTTGCATAGATATAAAAACTGAATGTGTTGCTAAGGAATATTTTTTCTTTACATTAGGATGCACTGGAAATCAGGGCATACCTGCATGAACGTTCTCTGATGCAATATGGAGATAAGTTTGAATCCTCTGGGAAGTCTCTGCCTGAGCTTCTCAGCTTAAGCAGTGGAGATCTGTCCTCCCAATTTGGTATGAAGAGAGGCCATATCGCCCGTTTTATGGATAGAACAAGTGCATGTGCAGACACCTTACCCAAATCGAATGCTCCCCCCTCAACAAAGTTAACCAGCAGACCTTCAAGAAACAACAGCATCTATAAAAGTTATGATTTTGTCTCCCAAAAGATACAAAGTAGAACAAAATCAATTATAAGAAGTAATACAAGTGAAAAATCACTTGAACAATCTTTAGCAGATTTTAAGATTAAAGATGGATACACCTTCAAAGGGATTGTTGCTGCCGAACCAGCCGAGAGTAGATGTGGCTGCATAAAGGCTCCTCCTATAGTTGATAAAGTTGCTCCATATTCTGCAATTGAAAACATCTCAGTTCAGAAATTAACTCCTGAGTACAAGGTTGGGGTAGAGAGTTTAGTGAAATCCAAGGCACCTCCTATGAAAGCTTCAGAATTATGGCGAGAAAAACCGGCTGTGCTCGTTTGCATTCGACGTCCTGGGTAAATTTCTATAACCTACAATATAACATGTAAAATGGGTTTAGTTTGTGTATGTTCTGGTTATATTTACTATAATTCAGTAATAAACCTACAACTGCTAAATCAGACAAGTTTTTAGGCTTCAACAACTATCATGATCATCAGAACAAATTCAAGTGATAAACTAGTGCACAGATTGAATTTTTTTGTTAAAAAATTTCTTTATATGGATATCTAAGTGTAGCATAAACGAAAACATGCCTGCTGTTAATAGGATACTAATAGAAAGGATAAAGAACAAAATGTACAATGACTTGAGCAATATTTAGAAAAGTTGATTTTTCTCTAGGATCCTCTCACCGCTTTAAGGGTTGATCTATTTTACTTAAACATGTTGATTAATTTTGTTTTGTATGTCTATTGAACTCAATCACAGGTGCATCATGTGCAGAGCTGAAGCTCACCAGCTATATGCCAAGAAACCCATATTTGATGCACTGGGAGTTCAATTAATAGCAGTGCTTCATGAGAACATAGATTCAGAGGTATTCAGAATACTCGTTTCAACTCCTTAATCATTCAAAGAAATGGCTGACTTATTGCTGAATGGTGCAGGTAAAAGACTTCTGGCCACGATACTGGGGTGGTGCTGTAATATTTGATCGAGGTATGGGATTCTTCAAAGCCCTTGGTGGTGGGGAACTGCTAAAGGAGAAGTTCCTATCAGGATTCATTTTCAACCCCCGAGCTATAGCAAATTACAGGCGTGCGAAAGCCATGGGAATAAAGCAAAACTTCAAAGGAGAAGGTGAAATTAAAGGTGGACTTTTTATAATGGGGAATGGAAAGAGTGGCATCGCTTACCAGTTTATTGAGAGGAATTTTGGTGATTGGGCACCTCTAGCTGAAGTCATAGAGATTTGTACAAAGTTGCAGGTAAATCTTGTCGATTTTTCTCCTTTATGCTGAGGTTGTTCTCAAGTATAACTTTTATATTGATCAATTCTTTTCTCACCTAATGCAGAACCCACATCAAGGTCAAGGGGTGTGACATTATAATGCAGAGGGAAATTTGAAAATTAATTCTCTATTTTGTATGTATTTTAAATTCAAAATCCTTACACTTCTATACATTTGTCAGCTTGCACTGAGAATTTTGTAATAAATTCATTTAAGAGGTCCAATACTCTTCAGATATCTTCCCTTCATTCAAAAATACATGCCCATTGATGATTATATCTATTCAAGTAAACATTATATCTATTCAAGTAAACATAAAGATAAAATAGAAGTGTAAAAAGCAACACTCAAAAAGATAATATGGTCAGTCTCGCTCATGCACACTGCCCCGGTTATCAGCCCACGAAAAACTTTCGCGTGATATAATGAGGGTTATGAAAGTAGAAAGCCCATATGAATACAAAAAAGGCGGATGTAAGTGTGGGAAATACTCACATCCCTAACGAAAGGTAGGACGAGCCGTACTTTATTAATTGAAGATATTATCATCAAGGCCGTTATTAATTGACACATCTAGAAAGCCTATGCATATCTATATTTCAAATATCAAAATATGATCAATCAATCATCCCCATCTAAAATGACAAACACTGCCACATATGGAAGTGGATGAAGAGTCTAGGGTATCATATGACAGATCTTTTAATATTCAGTAATTATGAATTAAAACAACTAACAGTATTCTATCAAACTAAAGAAAAAAATTAATTAAAAATATTATTTAATTGGAATATAGAACATTAACCTTCAAGTAATAAGTAAACCATTTCAAAATCTTACCTCAATAATTTGTAGTCTGTTACAACATAATCCAACAATTTCCCTACATTAAGCACTCTCAGAGGGGTCGATGGCAAGCACAGGCAGATAAACACAGCATTTGATAGATGATTCCCTTGTACCACTTGGAATAGTTGAATATATTCACCAAAGCTTGGTACTTCAGTTGACAAGATTCTGTTATAGGAGGAAGAAACTAAAGTTCTCTTTTTACAATCCTTGATCTCTAAACACATCATTGTTTAAACCTTACAAAGATATTCTTGAAAATTTGGTTCATGTATAACGACAGTGATGCATTAAATGAATTTCCTGACACCGATAGAGTTCTTTTTGGTCAGTCACCTGATAAATAGGTGGTTTCACAATCATCTCCAAAAGAATTTTGACAGTAATAGAAAATAATCACCAAAAATCCCCACATGAACATGTTCCATCTTTAAATAAATGGAATCGGACAGCGTCTCTTACAAGTATCTCTCTTTTTGTGATCTTAGAGATATATTTAGTGGCATTATGGCAATCACCACAGACCCTAAGGTTTTTAACTACCCTTATGGGAAGGCCAGCTGGAATAAAAATTAACCCAAAGGCAATTGCAAGCTTCTCACTATGATGGTTCAGCATCTTCATCTTCTCTGATTCCTCAACATCATGAAGAACAGAACCCATATCCGGCACATAACCCTCATCTATCATTTTGCAATTTAGTTTCTCCAGCTCAGCATATATCTGATCTGAAAATGGATTTGACCGGTCATCTGCTGAGAAAATGTGCACTCGGCTTTTATATTTGATCCAACTACATCCTGGCTCCTTTCTCACCCCCTTATCTCTCATTCCTCTCCTTAATTTGGCTACATCATCCCATTTCCCATTAGCAGCATAGATGCTTGAGAGCAAGATATAGCTTGCAGGGTTATGGGGCTCTATTTCCAGAAGAAAATCAGCTGCCCATTTTCCAATTTCTACATTATGATGAAGTCTACACGAGCTTAGCAAGGTGGCCCAACCAATAGCATCAGGTTTAAAAGGCATCTTGTTTATAAAGCCTTTTGCTTCTTCTAACCTTCCAGCTCGCCCAAGAAGATCAATCATGCAAGTGTAGTGATCAGAAGTTGGTGTAATTCCATGTTTTTTCACCATTGACTCAAAATATTCATGTCCTTTCTCCACTAGTCCTGCTCTACTGCAAGCTGAAAGAACCCCAATGAAAGTAACCCCATCAGGCTTTAAAGCATTGGCCAACATCTTTTCAAACAAAGCAATAGTCTCACTGGCTTTTCCAAACTGGGCATACCCTGAAACCAATGCAGTCCAGGAGACTTCATCCCTTATGCTCATCTCATTGAACAACCTATTGGAGTCTTCAATGCTTCCGCATTTACCATACAATGTAACAAGTGCATTGGAAACAGTGATGAAAGAAATCAAGCCTGAAACTAGAGCTTGACCATGAAACTGGGCACCCTCTTCTAAGCTTGCTAGGTTCGCACATGAGCTAATTACACTTCCCAGAGTAAAATCGTCTGGTTCAACACCTTCTCTCTGCATTTCACAAAAAATTCTTACAGCTTCTTCGCTATGCCCATTCTGGCCATAACCAACTAGCATTGCAGTCCAAGATACAACGTTTTTCCGGGGCATCCTCTTGAAAACTGTTTCAGCAGATTTTATGCTTTTACACTTGCAATACATGTCAACAAGAGCACTCCCAACATATATGTTATCCCTAGGATAAGTCCTAATAATGTAAGCATGAATTTGTTTGCCTTCTTCCAAGGCCAAGATTCCTCCACATGCCGTCAATACGCTACCAAATGTAAATTGATCCATACCTAAGTCTTCTAATCTCATGTCTCGAAACTTGTTAATCGCTTCTCTTTCCAAACCATTCTGGGTAAGTCCAGTAATCATTGTTGTCCAAGAAATTGAATCTTTTTCTGGCATTCTACGAAACAAACATTCAGAATCTTCTATCAACCCACATCGTAAAAGCCCAGTCAGCATTGTATTAAACATAACCACATTTCTCTCTGCCATCCCATCAAAAACCTTCTTTGCATCATATATCAACCCTGCTTTGGAATACATGTCCACCAAAGGACTACCAACAAACAAGTAGAACTCGAACCCAAATTTCACTATTTGCCCATGCACCTGCCGACCCAAATCAAGACACCCTTTACTCGAAGAAAGTATGACCATAGTAGAGAACGTAATTCGATTCAGATTAACAGGTCCATCTCTTACCATCAGCCTATAAACCTTCACCGAGTCGGCCACTGAACCAAAAGACGCATACCCAGAAATAAGCGCATTCCAAGTGACTCCATCATGACTGGGCATTCGATCAAAGATCTCTTGCATCTCATAAAGGCAACCCGATTTGGAATAAGCGGATAGAATGGTGTTCCATGAGAAAACATTTGGTTGACGCATTTGATCGAACGTACGGCGTGCATACTTTACGCTGCCTAATTTACCGTAGGTGTCAATGAGGTTATTGAAAAGAAAGGTTTCTGGGTATGCCAAGGTTCTGAGTATATGGCAATGGAGTTTCTTTGCCAGTCCTTGATTTCTTCTTTCGCAGCAGAGTTTGAGCAAGCCACTGTAATAGTTAGAGGACCAATACATTTTTCACCTTCAACTAATATTCGGCGGGAAATAACGTTTACAGTTTTTCGAAAATTTTCCCCAAAAAAAATTAAAAAATGAAGAAAATAGAGTCGGCGAAACAGAGAAGACCATATATGGTTTGGTTTGATGCTCACGAGGTTTGTCTAAAATGGTAAAAGCACTTAAAACTGATCCGTTTAAATTAGGGTTGAAAACTGGTACTAGATTGATCCTTTTGGAGTTTTGAAATTGCATCTTTCTTAATGAAGCGTAATTATTAACATAAATATTTGATAATATATTCAACTTTCAAAGCTTTTTTTTTTTTCTTCCTAAATTTTATTTATTTAGTACTATGGATATCAAAAATTTCATTAAATAACGTGGTAAAAATAATGGATAATTGTTTATTGATTAAAGAGATTTTTATAGATAAAATTAAAGTTCAGAATTTTAATATTAATTATTGAATTTAATCAATAGTTAAGCTTAGATTTAAGAGAGTTAAATATTCACATGATCTTCTTCTTTTTTTCTTATTATTATTTTATATTAAATTTTTCCAAATAAATCGAGGTGATTTTGTAGTTTAAGATAAAGATTATTATGGAGAAGAATTATGGGAAGAATGTCTACAATGGTAGAGAGGGTAAAGGACACGTGAGGAGTTTTTGCCAAATTTTACCTCGACCATTGATTAAATTTAACAGTGATTATTAAAATTTTAAACTTTAACTTATCGGATTAAAATTAAAAATCAATATTAAAATTTTAGATTTTATTCTTGAAATCTTGTATAAGAATCTTTTTTTATAATAATTAAGCAAGAAAAAATGTACATAAATAACCAAACTAATAAAATAATACTATATTATTTTGGACATTTCATTTGATAAATTAATTTGTAAGTCTAATATTATATATATATATATTTATATAAAGTAATTGGATTAAGAAAAACATTAGCTAAATAACCTTTTGTCAGTAATTAATTAGCACAATATTATGTGTCCCTGAAAAAAATCTTGTAGATATTAATAAATTAATATTTCCCCCATACGTACCATTCTTATCCTAGATTTATTAAAGTTTTTTTTTTTCTTTTTTTTTTTCTGTACTGCATATTTCATATATAGTTTCTTACATATTTAATATGATTTTCCCAGATTAAATTCCATTTTTATGATTGTAAATAAAAAGAGAAGAAATCTGGGCAGAAGGAAAGGGGCCGTTTGGTAAACTCAAAGATATGAGACGGACAAAAGTTAAAAAGTTTAAAAATGAACCAAAAAAAGGAAATAAATAACATTTAACATTTTGTCAAATATATATTATTAACAAAAACAGCCTCTAAACTCTCCAAAATGAGCAGCAAAAACATGACCATGATTTCCATAGCATTCTTATAACCTACATATCCTTGCCCATTCCATCTGACAGAAACAAAAGAACAAACCTTCATTATCAACTTCCCTCTAATCATTTCCTCTCGAAATCTTTTGTAGTATCAATCTATACACATTTCTTTGTCCCTTCACCTAAGAGGCAAACCATTTCCATCAGACTGTAGAACTTTCATATTGCTGCATATATATATGCATGGCATACAATGTAACATGGCCTGAACAAAAGAGATGATATGTCAGGCCGCACAGCTTCACCTTCCTTCTGAGAATTTTTTTAAGCAAGAGGCTGGTATAACTTGGATCATGAAGTATTATTTTGATGGTATCTTGTCAACCATAGTCCTTGGAAGAGGGAATGTCATGTACTTCGGATATTTTGGCAAGGTTTGCGTATAATATGGCACAAAGTATTGCCGTATGGCATAAAATCTGGGTGAGTGATCAAAGTTCAACTTTCATATGACCTGCTGGCAAAGACCCTGCAAAAATGCAGCAGAACTCCTTAGCTTAAGAACAATTCCAGAACATTTGAATAATGCTTAAATGGAAACCGCGATGAAATAATACCATCCACATCATGGCTACTAGGAGGAGCACTGGTTCCGAAGCTCATCTGTACTACATTGTTGAGCTCATCCTCCCACACATTTGGTAGCTGTAGTTAAAGATATTAAATGAATGGTTAGTTTGTAGCAGAAGAGAGAAGGCTCATTACAAAGCTTAGATTAGATCCACTTAGAATCTGGCATGATGGCATGCTATCCTGACTGTAGATAAATATGACGTGGTGCGCTGTTTTTCTCAGCCAAACGAACTTTTTTTTTACCCCATCAAACAACAAATAAAGAAAAATCTCACAACTCAGGGTTTCATCTTTTCCCATGGACAGGATAACTGCTCTCTACTAGTTAATCATAATTAACATATGTTATTAAAATATAATAAGAGCTACTTTAGTATGAAACAAAGAAGTACTACTATGGTCTCATAATATAGTCTTATCTATAACAATACCTGATTAGGTTCCTTGAATCCCCCAGTTAGAGGTGTCAACTGAGAACTAATGGTTCTCCGAAGTACATCAGAAGAACTCCCAATGCCCGGGTGGCCTGCCTGAATAAGTCCTTGTTGAGATGGATGTAGTGAAGGATAAGACATTGGCATCTCTGGGGAAAATGCTAGTGTAGATGATGGACCAACCCGTGACTGAAGGATCTATACAGAAATATACAATATAGAGGTGAATTACAATATGGAAATATACATAGAAACTTTTTTGCATCATACTGAAATAAACAAATTACTTACGTCTTTTGCAAGGATACAATATGGAAATATACATAGAAACTTTTTTGCATCATACTGAAATAAACAAATTACTTACGTCTTTTGCAAGGAGCCCTTCAATGTTAAAATCTAGTCTCAGATTCACCGTTGCGAGCTTCATCGACAGAAACTGCATGGAAAGAGTTCAGTGTCATATAAAAATACTATTTAACTCAGTAACACCTACATTTCTAACATAATGAAGCAAACAAAATGGATTATTTCCATGAATAGTTTTAGACGGTCACACTAGCAATTGAATCATGTAATTTTAATATCTCTCAAAAGCAAAGATCTTAGAGAATAGTTGCTAGCATGGATAAACTAATTAATAGATCAGTGTTAAGATGAACAAATTGCCAAAAGTTACGGGAATTGAGAATGAGAACCAGAGCACTTGATTAAAATTAAAAAAATTGATGCTGCAGGATACCCAAGATACTTGAGAGCAGTTGTACTTCTCAAATCAAGATTACTTCCATGAATAGTTTTAGATGGCCACACTAGCAATTGAATCATGTAATTTTAATATCTCTCAAAAGCAAAGATCATAGAGACAAAAACCATAGTTGTTAGCAAGGATAAACTTATTGATAGATCAGTGTTAAGAAGCACAAAATGTTACGGAATTCGAGACTGACAACCAGAGCACTTGATTAAAATTAAAAAAAAATTGATGCTGCAGGATACCCGAGATACTTGAGAGCAGTTGTACTTCTCAAATCAAGAATCACATTCTATGGAGGAAAAGTTAAAAACACATAATTTCCATACCTCAACCTGCCGTTGCAACGACTGTACATAATTAATGATTTCGTCTAACATCACTGCCTTACCAGTTACCTGCAAAAACAAATCAATATTCAGGACAACACTACATAAAATTCTGGTAGAATGCATCCTATCACTTCTAAAGCTATTGGTTCAATCAAAATAACCTTGCTGCATCCAGGTACAAGGTCTTGAAGAAACTTCATCCTTTCACTAATCTTTTCCCTTCTGACCTGTAGTTCATGATAAATTAACTCCAGTCCAAATGTAATTAGGAGTGCATAAATTTAATTGAAAACATTCACTTAAAATCATACTCTCTCTGCAAGACTATGGCTGTTTGTTGCGTGCCCTCTTCGAGCTCTAACATGAATATATTCTTCTTTTGGTGGATCTGAAGCTTGGGACCCCTGTTTACTATGTTTTCCAGTAGCCTTGTTTGTGGCTGTACCATGGTTTTGGTCTCCCTTATGTTGAAATTCAGTATTATCCTTTGCTGATTCACCAGGTTGTTGTGAAGCTCCTTTGGCTTGATCAAGATCCATATCCTGTCACAAATTCAGAATCAGAAACATGTATGAGATTAAAGCAGCACAAATTATACACACTAGGGGGAAAAAAATTCGATATGGTAGTTAACCTGTCCATTTCTTTTCCTTTTCTTCGAGCCAAGCCCCTTAGCAGAAGGTTCACCTCCATGACCCTCCAACATGGATGGCTCCTCTTGGCCACCACCACTAAATTCAGCTTCATCAGATTCATTACCAGACCCACCATTACCAACACCTTGTTTTGCTTCGTCATGAGATCTTACTAGGCTCTCACTTTTCCTCTCATTCTTGAGTGGGGCCCCATCGGTAGGCCCATGCTCAACAGTCAAAGAAGCATCTTTTGAAGCTTCACCCACACTCAGCTCATTCTTTTGAGACTGCAAACCAGACACTGGTTTCAATCCATTGCCTCCTAAAATGTCTTGAGCTCCATGCATCATTCCCCCACCTCTTGAGTAAATTCCCATGGATTCAGGAATTGCAAAAGAGTTAACCATGTCACCAAAATTCCCACCATTGAAGCATGAGAACCTTGCGGCACGCTCTATAAAAGCAGAGTCAGCTGGCAACTGGGATAAGCTTTGTGGAAGCACTCCAGGCACATTTGGTAAGAACATACCACCCTTTGACATTGAATTCGGTGGATTCCAATACATATCAAGAGCTCTATCAGTACCATTTCGCCATGAGCCAGGACTGCCTTTTCTAATTCCTAATGTGCTTACAGTGTTCGAATTGCTAGGGACATTCATTTCACAAAAACCCAAGCTTTGTGAATTGGTGGGTTGCTCCCAAAGTGTTGGGCCAAATGAGTCCATCATTGAAGCTGAGGAACAAGAAGAACCAATTAAATCACCCTTGCTAACTGCCATTGAATTTCCAACCGAAACCAAGCCCATAGATGTATTTGTAAGATTTGATCCACCAAATCTCCAGTCTGAAGACATTCCAGGCGAATAGTTCATTGGATCTTCATTCTTATTTTCTAACTCAAATTTATCTCTGTCTCCCATATCCATCTCTCCTTGACAAGAATACCCAAACTAGCCAGCGGTGACTACCTTTACTCTTACAATTCTTTTTCTTGATCAACCAGCACAGCTATCAAAGCCTCCACAATTGACCACCCTTAATTAGAACCTAGTAGCTCAATAACATTAACCAAAGATCAAAACACAGAAGTGAAGATGAACTGAGAAAAAGAAATACTACTTAAATCTCCAAAAAGATAATAACATACTTTACCAACAAGCTTAAAACCAAACCATGAATATTTGAAACTTACAGTTGAAGAAACATTGTATTGGTCTTAAAGAGACTCCACCAAAAGATAAATCCACCCAAAAAGAAAAAGAAATCATGTGACCCAGAAGGTAAACTACCCAAAAAACAATCTTACAAGAAGTAAATAATAGAAACCCACTTCAATTAATAAGCTGAAAATCACTAAAATAAAACCCTTGTACCCAAATAATACTGTACCAAAATGATCACACGTATTTAACAGCTAGCATTTCCCAAAGCCAACACTGAACCTGAAGTACCAAACTTTCTCAAAGGGAAGCTCTCCCAAGACACAGAAACTTAAAAGAGACAGTTCAAAGAAAAGGCATGAAAAAAGTCTGTGGAAGCAGTCAATTAAAACAAGGGGAACTTTGATTTCAGCATATTAAATAACCCCCATTCAAAACCCTAGTCAGAGAAGCAGAGAAAAAAAAAAAAAAAAAAGCTCTGAAACAGAGACGAGAGAGAGAACTAAAAGTGGCAAGAGAAAGATACCCATTACAGACTCTGTGCTACTTTTGGCACTCCGCCTTCCATTCAAGCTTTTTTACTCAGAAAAAAAACTTGTGAGTTTTGGTTTTTGCTTTGTTCAAACCTCTTCCTGTTTTTTAGCTCAGGAAACTCTGTTTGCCCACTGTTATACACCCAATAAAGGGAGTTTTTATATGTAAAAACAAGGTTTTTAACTCTTTGTATAGAGAGAGAGAGAGAGAGAGAGAGAGAGAGAGCAATGGAGAGAGAGAAAACAAGGAAATGGGGGATTTTTGAAAGAGAGTGAAAGAGAAGAGCAATGGCAAAGGCTCTGCATTTATACCCACGCTTACATCAAAAAGAGAGCTGTTGATGATTAACCACCGCCACTGCTACTGTAAAATATTAAAAAGACCCTCCTTTATTAATTTACTTTGGTTTATTAAATTCATTGTTTTATTTTATTATTTATTTTATATTTTTACTTTTTAAATTTGTTACTTTATGTTTAACATTTCGGGCTCTTTTTTTTTTTTTTTTTTTAAACGAAAACAGTATAATTATTATTCCAGTTTGAGCTACCAACTGACATTGCCAACTCTAAGCTAAGGGTTTTTCTTTTATCTTATTTCATTGTCCTTCATTACACCTTGGGAGAAGAGCTTAAGATCTTTAATGGAGGTGGTTTGTTTGGTCAAGAACCCCCAAAATCTAGCTCATTTTCACACTTACTTTATATTCTAATTAATCTGGAGGTTGCATTATTTGTGTGAGAAGATCAATGGGTATCTCTTTCCCTGATAACTTGATCATCTTATCCATTACTTTATGCTCTGTGCTATTTGTTTGCACATGCGAAGGAAAATAAAAAAGGCAAAACCAAAAATTTAAAAAAAAAATTACATTGTTTTCTTACAAAATTATATAACTATCCTTGTTTTTTATTACCACTTTTTTTTTTATATTGATTAATGAGAATTCAAATTTTGAATTATTAGTCTAAAAGAAATCGGCCATTGGACTGTCTGACCCTGATATTTTAAATGGTCAAATTGTTGTGTTTTGATTTGCAATCAATTAGGGGTAGATTTGGGCAGCACAGAATTTCAAAATATGTTTTTAATGTTTTTCGCAAACTCCGAGGGACGAGGCTAATAAGTTAGGTTAGGAGGATAGTAAACTCATGTATTCTTTCGATGATCTTTCTTTTTCAACTTTGACCATATTCTCTATACGCCTAAATTTGTTGAAATTATGACCCATTAACATTTTTTTGGTCCAATACTGTTTTGGGTTTAATTAGATAGTGAAGGGGGTAGATGGTTTTCAATAACTAAAATATCCACATTTTGGTTCAAACATTTTGTTAGAGGTGTGTCAATTCTCAAGTCTATTAATGGTGTTTTTTTCTCCATCCACCTTTTTTTTTTTTTTTTTCTACAATTTCTCCATCCACATTTAGGTAAAGAAAACGTGTGATATATATAAAAAACACATTTTTTATAAGATGAAAATTTCATTGCAATGGGGCTCAAATTTCCATTACACCACTCATTTGTCTTTATTATTTCTCTTTCTTATATGCATTTATTTAATATCGACGTATATGCATAAAAACAAGTCCACATCCCTTACCGAAAACCCCCCAAAAAAAAAAAAAAAAAAAGTCCACATCAAGTCCAACTTATCAGCATTTGAATTATTTAAAGATTAATATTTCAAAAAACATTGATGATTCTTTAAGTTCATATAAAGTTTGATTACAAGAAATTCTATAAGAACCACTTTGTTCATATAAAGCTTTAATATTTATCTAAATCCATATAAGATTATTTATATATTTTTAAATCATTATAATTAAAGTAATTTAATAACTAACGTTTAAAAAACAAATACAGAAATGAAAATGACCCTTTTGTTTTTCAGTTTTATCTTAGATTATTTTCAACATAAATATTTTTATGCAACTTAAACCTACACTATGAGGTCTTCGGTAGAGACATTGTCCCCCTCTCTTTTATAGTAGAAATAGATGTAATTCGATCAAAATTAGAGGAAAAAAAAAAAAAGAAAGAAAAGATTTGTATGTACAAAAGTTGCTTTAACGAGGAATGAAGGAATAATGTGAGTTGAAATGCTTTTTAAAAAATCAACTTTAACTGCGTTATAAGAAATATCAATTTAATGTTTGATAAATTATTGTTTTATCATTGTTAGCTGTATATTTCAAAGTCAATGTGCAAATATTTGATAGATAATAATTTTCAATTGCTGTAAGTATATATAATGGCTAAGAAGGACATTATCACCTATTTAATGGTAGTATTATTATTTTTCTTACTATATATAATTATAATTTAACATGACATTTCATTCATCTTACATTAAAGCAGAAAAGTATTTAAAGTATCAAAACTCAACATTTATAAAATTGCAATTAAAAAAAAGGGTCCATGCAAAAAAAAATATACATAGAATACCAATTGACCTAGGACAAGAATGATATTAATTTTATTAATAAAAGTTAAAATTGATATTTTATATGATAATTTCAAAAGGTAGTTTTTAATTACTTTTCAAATTAGTTTCTAAAGGATATTGATATTCTTGTATAATTAAAATTCTTAAAATTTACTGTATACTTGAATTAATTTTTTATTCTTTTTACATGAGGTTGTGGTGGAATTTAATACATGAGGTTCAAAATTGATGGAATTATAGATGAGAATAAAATGACAAGTTTTAATGATTGGGAGGGCCATAACAAAATCAAATTTACTTTTAAGGGGTCCATTTAAATAACTTCATGGAATAACCAATAAATGCTTTCGGAACTTTTAATGAATTTCAGAAAACTTTAAGAGGCTATTTCTGCTCGAAGCTTTAAGTGTTACTGTTGCTCAATGCTAAGTATCTTATAAAATTGAAAATGCCATAATTTTTTTATAGACATGAAAATTCCATAATTTGTTGACAATTATATGTTAAAACTTCTAACATTTTTTTTTTCATAAAATAATAAATATATATAACAAATAATTCTGTAGAATTAGTTATTTTATTAACACGATAATTTAGGAATTTATTCAAATTTATCAAAGGAAAATGTTTGATTCCTTTGTCATTCCTCGTATTAAGAAAAAATTGTTTATCTCAAAATATTTTTTTTTCCCTTTTTTCTATTTAAGGGGGTAATTAATTCACCTCTATTCAATATATATGTTTTCTGACATGCCAATGTTTTTTTTATTATTTAGATTTAAATCTTCTCTTCAATAATAATAATAATAATTTGTTCAAAAAAATGCAATAATAAATTCTCATTGTTAATATTTCAAATTTAAAACTGCATTAATAATTTTTATGAAAGAGTCAATAAAGGAGATTATAATAACATGATTTAGTCTGCCTAATGAATAATTTTTTTTAAAATAAATTTACAGATTGAAATCACTCAGGAAAATGTAATCACAAATCTGAAGGCTAGAAACGTCAAGTAATTAAATTTATCAAGGTTGACCTATGAGCTAGGACTAATTAGAAAATATTCTTCATTAAAACAAGGCTTAATAGAGGTTATCCATGATTAATAATTAAAATTAAAAAAAAATTGAGAGTAATATATTTTCTGAATGCCTGTTGCAACTTTTTACTAGTTTATGCCATTGATGGACTGTCCTTTTCTCTCTTTCTCTCCTGTCATTATTAGTTGGCATTGGGACTTGCAATCACAATGGCCTAAGCTTTAGAACAATGGAATCTCCCCCACATACACACTTTTGCTTTATATAACCCCCATAGTACTCAACCCAGAGAAAGGTTTAGAAAATTGGTCAATTAAGAGGTAAAAATGATTTGTATTGATTGGGGTTTGCTTTTTACAAGGTATGCTGGAGAAGGAAAATAAAATAAAAATTAATTTTCTAAAAAAAATATTTTATATATGTATGTGTACCTGTCTCTCCTCCTTTTTTGTCATTAAAATAAGGAATTTAATAATAATTATTATTTGTGTACAATGCATTAGAAACCATGAACAAAATCGCTTAGGAGATAGTCCAAAGGAGAAGACAATAAAAATAAAACCCACCACCCTGTTAAAGAATTAGGGATTAGATTCCTTAGTTAACATTTTCTTCACATAGATTATGGAAAAGCCAAGAACTCAACGAATTGGGAATTGCCACGTGTAATAGTGTGCCCTTTTGTAGGAGGCCTATTGATTAGTGTCATATATGAAAACGATAAAATTTGCAATTAAACTATAGTACATAAATAATTATATATTTAGTGACACACAGAGAGAGAGAGAGAGAGAGAGAGAGAGAGTTGGCTCATGGTTGGCATGGCTCTTCTTTTGGAAAAGCTAAGACCAAGCAACCAAATCCCATCCATAGCAACATGGGATGGGAGTTGGGGATTCGAGAACTCTTAAATACAGCTTTATATTTCTTTAACCTCAATTAAGGACTGTATCTTTGATCATTACCCTCTCTCTCTCTCATGCAATATAGATGCTAATAAAGTAATCTTTGGGCTTGAGCTTTAATCATCGATGGGGAGAACCAAGTTTGAGACTTCAAAGCATGTCAATCTCTAACAAATCCTAGTACCTTTTTTTTTTTTTCCCCCTCTCTAAAATACCGTACTAGTACTTATCATATATATATATAATATATATATAGATGTATATTCTATATATAGCCTATGGTACCTATGTTCATAATTTTTTATTATATAAATTTCAGTATTTATGATAGTTTCTTTATATATATATTCTTTATATATATATATATATATATATATAGACACACACATATGTAAAAAGTAACAGTTTTATTATAAAACATATATATATATATAATATATATATAGATGTATATTCTATATATAGCCTATGGTACCTATGTTCATAATTTTTTATCATATAAATTTCAGTATTTATGATATATATATATAGATGTATATTCTATATATAGCCTATGGTACCTATGTTCATAATTTTTTATCATATAAATTTCAGTATTTATGATAATTTCTTTATATATATATATATATATATATATATATAGACACACACATATGTAAAAAGTAACAGTTTTATTATAAAGAAAATTAAATTGATTATGTAAAATAAGAATTTAATGTTTAATAAATTTTGAAAGAATTAATTTTATTCTAAAATTGATATTTTTTTATTAAACATGCTTAGATAGGAGACTTATAAGTCCCAATATAAAATTGACTTTTTTAAAATGATATTCAACGTTAGATTTTTACTTTACCGTATAAAGTAATGATCTATTAAAAATATGTTCCCACATATTAAGTAAAAACAATAATAATATGGTAAAAACTAAGATAACTCTTGAACAATTTAATGATTTAAATCTAAAAATTTAATTGAACAAATGATGACCGCTAATTATCACATAAATATACTTTCATCCTCAATATATATATATATATATATATATATTCCACTGTATCAAAATTTTATAGTTTATTGTTTTAGCCAAAAAAAAAAAAAAAGGGTATAGTTTATTATTTTTGTAGTGTGAATCTTCAATTCTTCTATATTACTCAAAGCATAATTTGCATTATGGAATTAAAGTTACGTAACCTTTATAATTCAAAACTAACTTTCCAGGTGAATGTGACCGAGACAAGATCCATGTTCTTCCTAAGAAGTAGATTAGAACTAATATTTTTATAATTATCCTTTTCAATTAATACGAATGTAGATGCTTCATTATATAATTATAACACAATGTGAATATGTGATATATATATATAATGGTTTATCTTGGTTAGATACATTGCGCTTTAAATAAGTATATATAGAATAGCATGCATAGTCAAGTTTTAACTTTAAGATACAAAAATCTTGAAGAGTAGAGGAAGAGTGTCAGTTGGGTGTGAGAAGGGCACAAATTAAATCTGTTTCAGAATTCATTTATTTTCATTTTTATTTTTATTTTTTTTAATGGTGAATTTCATGCATCATCATTGCATACAGCATGATGAGATGTTGTTGAATGATTGTTTTTAAAACTTTTGTAGCCTCTTTTGGCTCACTTTTCTTGAATTCTACCTCCATAAAAGTTCCACCCTTTTTCTTAGCAGAAGATGCTTTTCTTGGAAAAATGTGGGGATCTTTTACTCTGCTTCTCTCTTTTTTTTTTTTTCCCCCCTGAACATTTTTACTCTCTCCTGACAAAATTAGTGTAATATATATATATATATATATATATTGAGGTAAAAGAGTGCCTGCAATTCTAGCTCTTTGTCTCCAACATATATATGATGTGCAGAAGGGTACTGTCATGGAAGATCTAGGTTGAGCAGTACTAGGGCATTTCTTGATTAACATTTTGGTTGGTTCAAATAAATGGGTGTGAATCAGATACCTTGATATGGAGAGGTAAGTATCAATTCCACAACTCTTCTGCTGTAGACCTCTCCATCACTATATTACTATTCATAAATTAATGCTACTTTGAAACTTGAATGAAACTTTTTAAAGTGTGAAAACTTTTCCATAATTATATATATATATATTAGAATTTAGCTAAATGGGGCGACCGAGTGTTGACACTTAAACAAATTTACATGGCTGTCCTTTTAAGGACAGATGTTGATCACTCATAAATGTCGCACACAGTTCAGTTGCCTACATATATATTATATCTTCTTTCCTTACCATCAATCATTTTTGTTGTCTAGTTCAAAATCAAAACATAATGACTAATCGTTGAGAAATTGGCGAAAATTAGTTTTAGGTGTAAAAAAAGAGAATATGAGAGTATATGTATACTAGATGGATCTAAAACCTAAGTACTTCCAGGTAATTACACTAGTAATTAATGTGTTTTTTTTTTTTTTGGTTAAATAATGCGTTTTATTATTATATTACACTTTTGAGTACACCTTTTAATCCAAAAAATTGATTATTTTTTCATATCGCAATCTTACATAACTTAATTTCATCCAATGATACATAGCATTAAAAACCATTTAACAAACATAAGAAAAATCTAACAATCCCAAACTGAACAAAATGTACAAAAACATTTCCTCTCTACCAAACTTGGGGGCAACTAATTATCATCGGATATTCCCAAGCATCTCTATCATTGTTGCTCTAGTATCTCTATCATTGTTGCTCTTAGTACTTCACCTTGTACGCACTACTTTATAACCAATATTAGCAAACCTTAGTTAATTTACATTCCAATCCCTGTATATAAAATCCAAAATGGGCCTAGAATCTTTATTTATTTGCCCACACGTCTTATATGTAGACCTGTGAATCCGGCCCACGTTGAGAAAGGTAGGTCCTTTATAGTCTTTTCAACTAGGAAGGTGGTGTCTTTCTCATGAAGGTAAAGAGAGTTTTAGTGTTGCTTTAACGGCACGTTTTTCTTACTTAATCCTGCTTGGACAGTTAGTGTGACTTTCAAAAATACCCAAAAGAACCTAAGTCCTAAAGGACTAGAAGGTTTTCAATGCAATTGGGTTTTCCGTCAAATGTCCTAGGATTAATTGAGACATTCTTTGGTGGCTTTAGTAAATATCCCTCTGATTATTTGGATTGTATTTTTCAGAATATATATATATATATATATTATATGATGAAGTGTGCTTTTTTTTTTTTTTTTTTTAATTTTTTATTTCCTACATGTATATACATTTGCATGTGAATTAAAAGGCCCCTGTCTCTGAGATGAGAAAAGACTTCTTGATGGAGTTGAAGAATTCACATGATCACATTTACAATTATAAGGAAACATGATCTTATAGGGATGAAGGTAATACCAATTAAGCTTACATCAATCATTATCATAAATTGAAAGTGTCTGCTTAATTTGTTTTGTTCTTCCAATTTTCTTTTAAATTTATGAAATGAGTTAAAAATACTTCTTTAACCAGGAAAGAAAAAAATAATAAAATCCCATAATTAAAAGTTGATCATAATATACCTTTTTTAGATAATTTGGATGGTAATTGTTATAGGCTTACTTTTAGAACAATAATACTACATGCATCAAATTGTTTGCCAATTGATATAATAAAATCTAACAATAAAAAAAAAAAATTATATGGCAAAATTACATGAAATATTTGAAAGATTAAGTGAAATTTATTACAAATCAATAACATAATAAGATGTCATTTTAAATAATAATGAGAATATTTTTCTAATTAATGCAATACATTTAAAGTGCAAAATGCTGCATTACTATAATTTTTTTCAATAATAATTATAATAAAAATAATTGAGAGAGGACCAATGATTTTAGAAATAGATGAAGAGAATGAGATCCATGATTAAGAAATTGATTCTATGCTCTCTAAAGTTGCTAAAAACCCCAACTACAAAAGCATAGTGAAAAAGGACCACAAACGCTAAGGCAGCCTAGTTTTCCTTAAGAGAATAAAACATGCATGCTATAGTTCCAAACTATACAATAAAGTATAAATGATTCCTATGGGTAATACCACTGTAACTAGCTAGCTATTATAGTGACTCTTAAACTAATATATGGTGGTCCGAATACCTAATTTTTGTCGACCCCAAAAGGACCTGACTTTTATCAAATTATGATTGAAAAAGTTGGGACATTATAACGTGTTATCTATCTTCCCCTCCTTCTTCTTCTTCTTCTTCTTCTTCTTTTTATTTTATTTTATTTTTGGCTACAAACTTAGATGTGATGGCTATTCATCAATATATATATATATATATATATTCATTAAAAAAAAAAAAAACTTAGATTTGATGGTCTTCAAATTTATTGTTTCTTTCTTTTTCTTGTTGTGTGGTTCTTTTTCCTTTCTTTTTTGGTCAACAATATTTATTGTTGTATTAACAATTGTCTTACCGTCAAAATGAGTTGGCAACTCGTTTTTGGCAAATGAGTAATCATTTGTATTTACTTTAATGAAATAGCAAGGAAATTACAAAAAGAAAAAAACAAAAAAAAACACCCACTTGCAATCTTAAAACTTTCATTTCTAGATTCTTGTAAAAATTTGAATTCAAGTCGATGCTTAAATGCTTTTTGTGTCCGTTTGACATGCTAGAAGATCAATAGTATACCAAATGGACTCTTTTTAAGTATTGAAACTTGAGGTTGCATCTAAAAATGTCAGTCTCATAGTTTTAGTAGTCCAAGGCTCCAAGCCTCTTATTTTTTAAATTAAATTAATAAAAATCTTTCAAGGTTCTTTTTCTTTATTTATTTATATGTGTGATATATTATATTATTTTAAACCAATTAGAATAGATGAACTAAACCATCAAACTGTGGTTTTGCATTAGGTCTTAGCCAGTCCTAACTAGAATGTACAATGGATCAGAATAACTGGGCTATAATGAGCTTCAAAAGGCTCAACTCCAGCTGAAGCCCAAAAAAATGAACTACTACTTGACACGTACCAACTACCAAGAGCCCAAAGAGTACCCACTAACATCCTTCATTTAGGACTGAGCTTGGACCAGAATACCAACACCAAGCGTGAACTGGCCTAGTTCAAAACTTTCTTGTGCTGCGTTAGGTGGCCTAGTCAAATTCTGCCAGCTTTTAACTTTATGCATTTATACTTTAATAATAATAAGAATAATAAATTATTTTAAATTACAATCTGTCATGTTGCAGTGTGTTCATTAAATTCCATTAAAAAAACTCAATCAAATTCCATTCCACAGCCATTATTATAGTAGAGTTGTACAAAGCCTTTCTTATATATGTTTGTATAATCTTTAAATGAAAAGGATGGCATTAATTTATTAAGCAGGTAGAATGAAGGATTCATTTATTCACCTACTTTAATAAAAAAAAATGCTATTTGTCATCAAATAATAATCAATACAATCTATATATCAATAATAATTTAAATGATTATTATTAAATAATTTATTTTTAAAATTTTAAAATAAAAAATAATCTAATTAAGTAATCTAATTAAAATTTATCACAATGATTTATACCAATGATGATAAATAATATATATTTTTTTAATAATGATTAAAAAAAAATAATAATAATGGTTAGCAACTTGGTAAGGCTTCTTAGATATTTAACGAAAGAAACCAGAAAGAACAAGGTATTTTTTAATAAGCCACTCCCATTAAGTAAAATGATAAAAACAAAAATAAATCTATTTGTCAAGTGATAGCCATGCTGGCATAATAATAATTAATTAGATTTCCTTTAAACCTTTTTTGTACTACAATTTAGAATTAAAAAATTTATTTAAAAAAGTGAATTTTTAATATTAGTCTGATATATCTTATATTATAAATAATTTCATTGATAATGGACTACAAGTACAAGGATGACATTTTACTCAAAATAATGTGAGAAATTAAAGGAAACAAACAAACTGATTTCATGAGGTGGGTTTTGTTCTAATTAAACTCTCACATGCACACACACAGAAAATCCACATCCGCAATCTTGATTTGCAGTAATTGCATAGGAATGTGACAAGACGTTTAACAAACAACGTATTTGGCACTTTGATGGAAAAGAAAAAAAAAAAAAGGAAGAAAAAGCTGACAAACAATTGGGTCCTACGTGGAGCGTGAGTTTTGCCAACCGCTCTACCACACAACATTCTTTGATTGGCAGTGTGAAACTTTTTGTGTCTGATTTTTGACTTATTTGGTTGTTTTAGCTTCACATAGATCCACACAGCTTCACGGCCAAAGTCTTTCTTTTTGTGCCTTTGCTTTAACGGTAAAGTGAAAATAAAAAGGTGGTTAAGGCTCACAAAAAATAAAGAAGAAGGAAAGACTGTTGCTTTATGATCATTGTTTCTTGTGGCTGTTGATTTTTCCCTTGTGAGCTGACAAGAAAGACCCAGAAAGTTTTTTTCTTCCAGGTAATTTATATTGGGATTCACAAGCTAATTTTCCCATCATTTTTTTTTTTTTTAATGTTCTTTCATGGAGATATGAAATTTTTTTACTTGTATATGTATATATGTCGGTTTTGTATGCGTTTTGGATTGCTTAGTTCCTGAACCATGTTGGATTTGCGAAAGGTTAAGGTGAGTGGCTTAATTACGCAGAGCTAAACCGGATTTAATGAACTCCCTTTTTTTTTTTTAATTATATTATTTTAATATTTTATTATTATTATTATTATTATTGTTTTTCCAAATTATTTTTATGAAATTTGGTTCTAATTAGAATAGTGAGGTCAATGTCTAACTGGGTTTAGATTTTTCATTTGTCTGAAGGATGCTTGTTTTTATTGTCCTCGATTCACACACTAACGCACTCATTATATAGGTAATTTTTGGCCCAATATTGAACAAATGTTTTGGGTATTGAGAATTTCAGTGATTTTTTCCATTAATTATTAAAAAATGCCATGTTTTTCACTGTATAGTGGTTTAGAAGTTCTTAATTGAATTGTGAAAATTCACTTTGATCTGTGTTTCCCTGTGTGAGTTGCTTGTTATTCGTTCGAAGTTGAATATGGTTATATGCTATGAAGACTGCATTAATGGCCTCATGTTCTGTGTGGTGAGGTTTACATGGCCACTTCATTACTTGCTCTGGCTTTCAGTTAATTTTCACCCCTTTTTTTTTTTTTTTTTTGGGTGAGGGAGATGTGCGGGTGGACTTTGTAGACCTTCAGACTGAAGAATTCAGTTTTAATCCTTTTATTTTCCCTCCTCCATCAGGTTGCCAACTTGCCAAGCCACAAAAATTCAGATATGGCAACGGAAGACAATGATATTGGTGATATTAATGTGGAGAGTCCCTCAACTGGGATGCTAGAATTAGAGACTTTCATGAATGTTCTTACAAAAGTAGACTTGGACTTGGGGTTTTCTTCTGAGAAGTTAGTAAATCTCCATGTACTTTTGATAACCCTTTTGGCCCAGGAAAATGATCTTGAGGCAATGGCGGTGGGGAATAACTATGTCTCGGCAGATTTTATAGAAAAGGCATTGGTATTTAATCTGTCATCTGGCATTTTAGATTCTGAGGTAAGAGAGCTGGACAGTTTCATGGATAGTGCCGAAGCAGAAATTTTTGATGCCCATCAAAAAATATCTTCATGCAGACACTTGAGAGAAATATACACAACGATGGAAAAGAAGTTGCATGATTCTGAAGAATCCTTTATACAGTCTCGCAATCACATTTTGGAGATGAAGTTGCAGTCAGCTAAGTTGCAAAGAACTGCTCTTGCTTTCGCACATGATAACTGTGAGTTAAAATTTTTCATTCTAGTTAGTAGAGAAGTTTACTTGGACTCAAATATTGAAGATTTACTTTACTTGGTGGTTGTCTGCCTGACTTCTAATGTCAACAGGGAAAACTGATATTGACCCAGAATTATCGGAAACTGGTCTACTGTCAAATGTAAATGCTAAATCAAATCTGCAGATGGCTGGACAACAAAGACATATTCTAAGGATGCTGGAAAAATCACTTGCAAGAGAGCTAGATCTTGAGAAGAAATTAATTGAGTCAAGACAAGGTGAAGAAGAACTGAAACTAAAGCTACATTATAAGGAGCAGATAGCATTTCACATGGAAGAGGCTGCAGAAGTAGTTTGGGGAAGGTTTTTAGAGGCTGATAATTCTGCTGAGGTGCTTAGGGGAGTTTCAAAGGAATTGGTGGGTCAACTTCATCTTGTTCATTTTCATTTGAATAGTTTGATTCAAAGAGAAAACGATTTGAAATCTAAATTGCAAGATAGTATAGAAGAACTTAAAGGAAAAGAGACTGCTTTAGAGAAGCTCAAGAGTAGTAATGAAGAAAATAGTGCCAACAATGCTGAATTGTCTTCTTTGAGGGAAAAAGTGAAGTTTCTTGAGGAAAAGCTGAAAGCATCTGAGATCCAGCTGAAAGATGCAAATTCCACAAATAAATCAAGTCAAGAAAAACTTGCGGAAATGGAAAGTATAATTGACTCATTGAGAGAAAGCATTTACATGGCTGACACTAGGGCTGAAAGTGCAGAATTAAAGGTTGCAGAGTTAACGGGGTCGAATGTGGAAATTACAGAAGAGCTGAATTTTCTTAAAGGAAGTGCTAGTAAGGCAGAAAAGAAGGTGGGTGGTCTTGAGAAGCAGTTGAGGGAAGCAGAGATCCAGCTACAGCATGCAAAGCTATCCTCTGAAGCCAGTCAAGAGCAGCAGAATATGTTATATTCCGCAATTTGGGATATGGAAACTTTAATTGAAGATCTTAAATCAAAGGTTGCAAAAGCAGATAATAAGAATGAGAGTGCAGAATCTATTGCATTGTCTGAAACTAACCTAAAACTTAATAAAGAACTAAGTATTTTAAGGGCTAGAATGGGATACTTGGAGACATCTTTGGATCAAGTTAACACAGCAAAATTTGCACGTGCAAATGAAATTAATGTCAGGACTAAGTTCATTATGGATATGGTGATGCAACTAGCAGTTGAAAGGGAGCGCATCCAGAAGCAGGTATGTAGTATCTTGTTATGACCAACTCATTCCTCTGATATCCTTTGCTTCATGCTCTGATCTCTCTCTCATTTGTTTCTTATGCATTGAGGCTTCAAAGTGAATATAGTTAGTGACATTTCCTTTGGATGTACCATGGAGGATTGTTTGTTCTAGTTTTTTAATCTACTTGAACTGCCAGAAAAAAAAGAAAAAAAGAAAAAAAGAAAAAAAAAAAATATATATATATATATATAAATAATAAATATGGAGCAACTTTAAGGTTGAACATGAATAAATCCATTGACCAAAATCATGAAAGAGAAGAAAAGGAAAAAAAAAAGAGAACATTATCGATGTGTGTTCCAATTTCCTCAGTGGTCACTTTTTGAAAAATGAATTGGTAGCTTAAGATTATATTACAGATAGATAATTACCACTATATCTCAATGAACCATCGATTGTGCTTGAGAGTTATTAATTTTTGTAAGTTTGTTTTCCATAAGATTTTAAACAAGGATGCTCCTGGAGAGTTCAGGAATATTTAGTTCATATATTGTATTCTTTCCCTTACTACACTCTTCTCTTTATGGCATTCTTTCCCTCATATGACACTTTCCTCTATGTATAAATTTATAACTAATTTTCTCATTATTGGTATATTGGAAAGTTTTATCTTTCTTCTTCCATTATCAAGTTTATCTAACAGATAAATTAATAAATTTTGCCAATTAAGGAACAACTTAGAGAATGTTCATCTCAGCTCTTCCTGCTATATGTGCAGCTGCATGCCTTAACAAAGGAGAATAAAGTTTTGACTGAAAAGTTATGCAAAACCATGGTGTGCAATAACGAAGATGGTGATTCCAATGCTTCTTGTGCAAAATCATCCTTGCAAACAGTGGCTGAATCCCTGGGTAACAGTTATCAGGCAGGTATTCTTCTGGACTTTCTCATCATGATAAGTAGATTTGCAGATGCTGAGATTGAAGACAAAGTCATAGATAACCCCAATTATCTAAAATGATAATCAGGAATAAACCAGTTTTAGAAAACAATTAGATAGAAACAGGCTGTAGAACTGCAGAATATAGGTGGTGTGACACATTATATCACAACCAACAATTTGTAAATATTCAAAAAATTAATATAACACAACCAACAACTTGTAAATCTTCAAAAAATTATCATGTGACATACCACAGTTAACATTCAGGTAATGTACTTACCATTGTTTGACAAATGTTACAAGTTTCTCATTTTCCTCTTGATAGTTTATAAATGTACTTTTTGCTGTCAAGCAAGAGCTTATGGTTAATGGTATAAGGGTGATCATCAATCATTCCTTATCATAATTGATTTCATCTCGTATGGTTAACCTCATTTTAAATTTGTTAAGTTTCCATCAATCTGAAAAACTTAACAACCAATACCGAAAGTATAAGACTTTAGGTCAGCAAACTAATTCTGAATATAGAGTCAATACAGCACAAATTTAACTAATTTTTTTAACATGCATGAATAAGCTAGTCAATCTTATGCATATCAGATATTGAGAAATCATCATGTCATTTTCCGTTATATTGTCTGTAGAGGATTTCTTTTCAAATGGTCTGTTTTTTGCTTTTTAACACGAGAAACTCAAAGAGAGAAGCGTATATATTACTAGAAAAATTCTCGTACCTTCGATTTCTTGTTGATAGTGGATAAGATTTCTTAAAATTTCTTCCACTTCCACTGAAGCAGGTGGATGAATCGTCACAAGATCCTGTCCCGTGTGACAATAGTGTGAAGGACTCCGTTTCTGTAAATAGTGATGCTAGTACAGTTTCCGATCTTGAGCCTTCAAGGATTATAGAGGCCAAGCGACTGAACCTAAAGTATGTCTCTCTGGCAATTTTTGTATCACTACTCTCAATGTCTGTTTTATATTTGCTTAACCAGAAACCATTCTTCTTCAATGATTTGTGATGGTTAAATTTTCTCATGGTCTTAAATCAATGGCTTTTTCACATCAGCACATCCATTATGTCTTATGATCATTTCCTGTAGCACCTTCTATTGGTTGCTGTTCTTTCATGATTTTTTTCAAATTCCTCGGTGTGCCTAGTTCCTTTCCCAATTGATGCCATTGTAAAAAATCAGCAGTAAATGTGAATATGAGTGTATGACAAAATATGTCAATTAGAAACAAACACCAATTAGAAATTGGGGAGGTGGTGAGAATCAAAACCCAGCATGAGAAAAGTTGAAAAAGTATCAGCAATGAAGGTCTATGTGGCTTGCTCCTGAGAGGGGTTTTTTTTTTTATTTTCTAACATGGTATAACTGACAAGGATGATTGCATTTAACTCTGTAGAGTTGAGAAATGGATATGGTTTTATGTGTTGCTAAAAATTTCCAGTTTGGAAGGCCTCCGGAAATTATTGAAGAATAGGGGAATCAATTCCCTTCCATCTTGTAGTATTGACAGATAGCATTTGAGCTTTATGAGTGAAACTTGCAGGCAGTCTGTTACTGGGAACAGGGAAAGCCGCTTTTCTATAGGAATTATCCATGGATTGTGAAAGTGAACTTCATTGCCTTTTGAACAAGGCATTATAGATTGATCTACTACCCCTTTATGATTGAGTTTAGATGGTCCTCTGCTTACAACTTAATGCAGAAAACCAGAATATTACTGTATTTTAAGTTTTATTAATTTGTCAATTATTAACATATTGCCATATTAGTTGCTGTTCAAAATTTTGGGTAACTGGTAAAGAAAATATCAAGGTTGATAGACTAGCATTTATTTTTACTAGTCATGGTAACTAGGATATGTAGACTATATGCAATCCAAGAACATCCATTCACTGCTTTTCAATTCTGCCAACCTTTTATAGTTATTAAAACTAGAAAAGAAAATAGTGTAAAATGGGTTTGACCAATCAAATAATTAATTTCGATTGAAACAAAATACTCTTATTCGGTATAAATGGAAATAAATACGAGAGTATATTATATATTTGCATACAAATGTATATATAGATATTCTACCATATATCTTGATGGTAGATGAACTGTTTATATATTTATATATCATTATCTCTCATATTCCGAAAGAAAATACTCTAGTCCTATCACTGCTTTTCAATTCTGGTTGAGTTTTAATTTTGCAAAAGTGATATGACCAAAAAAAAAAAAAGACCCTAGAAGAACGTCTAGCCAGGTTCGCTTTTTATCTCCTTTTGTTTTGCTTTTCTTTTGTTCCCCACTTTCAAAAGCTCTTGTAAAAGCTCTTGTAGGCCATTCTAATTATGGGTTGTAAGACGTAAAGTTCTAGCCCTTTTGGTTTTAGAAAAACCGTCTTCTAATAAAATACCAGCTTTGTCACCTTAAGACAGCCCAATGACCACCAATGATAATCCGAAGGTCTTAGGTTCAAGATTTAGTATTCAAATCCTCCTTCCTAATTTAACAAAAATAAAAATAAAATGCCAACTTTTAGAAACGAGGAAATAAATTAAAAAGAGTCTTTTAGTTTCCTAATCTGCTTCTGCCAGGAAAATAAAACCTCGGCCAACTTATGTGTGGGTTTTGTGGAACTTTATACATTTACACAAAAATGAAATGTCACTAAAATGCGCTGTCAGGGCAAGAGGCAGGCCGGATGAGTAGGAAGGCACTGCGGTCGCTGAAAATTCTGAAAAAAATATGAAAATTAATTGAGTCTCTATGGGTTATTTCTCCAACCATGTATGGCATGTTTCATAGGAAAATCGATAAGGGCTTCAATTACCAGAACTGTGAATTTTTGTTCGGGTCGTAAGCTGACTTGTTTTCTACATAGGTACTTACTGGATGCCTGGAAAATTTTGGAAAAAAAATGTTTTAACTTACTTCTCCACCTAGCCTTGTACCACAATTCCTCCTAAAAATCGATTTCTCATCAAAAACGTTGTGTGTGTGCGGAGCACCTAAAAAATTAATGGAAATAAAGCAATAAGTTAATCAATAACGTTATCTTTAATCAATTTTCCCCTATAAAATCAAAAGAATAAATGTTACTCAAAGGAGGGAAATATTTTCTAGTAGCACATATTTAGAAGAAAAATAAGAGTTTAATTGTCAAATGATAATATTCGAAGGAGGAAATGTGACCCAATAGCATAATAATCTGTTTTTTTTTTTTTTTAACCCGTTATAATATTTGTTTAATTGAATATTTGGAGTAAAAATTGGTTAAATTTTAAAATGACCAATACTTTTTTTTTTAAATGATTAAGACTTAAAAGAGAAACTATTGGAGTGGTAGTGAGTACTCTATGTGATATTATAAATGTAAGAAGGACCTTATTGTCGACCAGTGGATCTACACTTTCAAAGTTATTCATTCGAGTATCTCTCTCTCTCTAAAGAAAAGAAAGAAGTAGTTGTGTTTTTTTGGTGAATAAGTGGTTGTTAGAGATGGTAATGGCAGTGAGATCCATTATATGTAGCATCAATAAGTCCATAACCACCATTAGATAGAGAATATTAATTTTACAATCCAAATTTGGCTGCATCCAAATATGGAAATGGCATCCTAATCAGCTATTCTTCTCTAGCCACAACGGGTTGGTGAGCTTTCGGATCATGGCATTGCCCAGTTGGTTTGCATTCATGGAAGTGTGAGAAAATTGAATTCTGATGCTAAGACATTCAAAACCACGATCACCAAATTTCTTTCAGGGGCTTGTAATTTAATTCCAATACTACAGAAAGAATGATGCTTTATCAACCACTTTCTTAAGGTCATCCCATTATTTGAGTAATTTAGACGTCGACATATCTGATCCTATAAACAGTATTAAATCGTGGGATGAGCATCCACACTCCCCTTTCAGAAAAATTCAATCTCATTTTCAATCAATTTTTTTTCTTAATTTTTAATTTCCCACTTGTTAATTGTATATTATGATTATTATTTTAATTATTCTTACTATTATTATTTTTGTTTCAGCAAGTTCTTTATTGAATAAGATGGTTTAATATTATGAACTTATTTACTTCAAAGACTTTTTGGCTAAATATCAATAAATTTAGAGAATGCATATATCCTTATAAAAATCAAGATAACTCTAAATCTTCTATTTATAAGGAAAAAAAACTTAAGATAAAAGACAGAATCTTCACTGCAATTTTAAGTTTTTATTTATGTATGTGCTAAATATTGTTATATTGTCAATAATTCTAATTTCTTTAATACTAAAATTTAAATTTAAATTTTTTATTTTTATGTGATTTTTTGTTTTTTGGTCTTTTAAAATGCTAGCACAGTGTTATTAATTTAGAAAAATTGCATAATGATTAATACAATACATCCTAATCCAATACTATCTCCCTAATACTATGCAACATAAATAATACAAAATAATCCTAGCTACAAAGAAGTCCTAATAATTCATTTTCCTCACTCAATATAAAAGTTAATGCTAGAAATGGCCAATCAATTTGAAAACTCTCTTAAATTTCAGCTATCGAGCTGGATTTTTCATTATTGGATTCATTTTAATATCTGATAATTTAGCTTTGACTAACATGGATAATAGGAGAGATAAGAGATAAAGATACAAATATATACTTGTCTTCTAATTGCAAATTTTTTGAACATATAGCTACCACATTACAACACATATTATTTTTTTATAGCATATCTAAAATGCTATAAAAGATATGTGATTGCATTTTTAAAAATGCCATAACAACTTATGCTATAAAACGTTCTATTTTTTGTAGCATTTTTAAAATATTATGCTAAATACTATAAATAATCATTTAATATGTTAAATATATTTTATAGCATTTGAAAATGTTCTTTTAAGTAGATTTCATAGTATACGAAAATACTATATCACAATAACAAAAAAATAAATTTATAACACTTTAAAATGCTATTAAAATTATACTATAATAACATTTAATTAACTAGTGACAATCATTACAAATATCAGGAATATTAGTGTAACTAAAAATTATAATGATAATTTAAAATATCACTAAAAAGACAATTAATAATTTTTAAAAATACCATTAAAAAAATCATTAGATTAATACAATTAATCGATTAGTAAAATTTAAAAATGTCTGAAAAAATTATTAAAGATATTATAGAATCTTATTGAATTTTAAATATTAATTTATTATAAAAATCTAAAAATGCTAAAAAAAAAAGATTTAGAATTATTTTCAAAATGTTACTACTACTACTACTACTACTACTACTACTAATAAGAACAACAACAACAACAACAACAACAACAATTTAGATCAATTTTATGTATTTTTAGTGAAATAAATTAATAAAAATAATGTCATTTATCTATATGAGGATTTCAAATATTAATTTTAATTTTAATAATATTTTTATTACATTTTATGAATTTAATTTATAACACTACTTTTTTTTTTTTTTTTAAAGTGAAAGTTATGTCAAATTTAAAGTTGACAATAGTGAAAACAATAATCATGAAAATAATATATTAAAAAACAAATAATAAAAATTTAAAACTAATTCTTTCATAGATTGTCATCAACCATTCAAAAGATAAATAAAAATTATAATAATCAAAATTATAAAGAGAGCAAAAAAAAAAGTTTTGCAAAATCAAGTTTCTTTCCTATGTCTGAAACAATTACAAAAAAGATATTTAAATCTTGATCTAGAAACCCAAATGATAGTAACAATTTCAAAAATATAATCCCCATTAATGATTCCACCTCTTATTGTTCTTGCTCATAAAATGCAAGTGACAAAAAAAAATAAAAAATAAAAAATCTCCATGTTAGATAATCTAAAAACATCTAACTTAGCCAATAAAATAACACTAAAAATTAAAACAATATAAAAATAAAATAAAATTGATTAAATCAAAGTTTTACCCAAAGGTAATTCAAATTAAATACATCTATATAATACGAAACCTAAATTATGAATAAAAAATTATAAAACTAACATAAAAATCACAAATTCTACTAAAATTTTCAAAAAAATTAAACTTATAGAAATACAACAAACCTTAAAGCCAAAACTCAATATTTCATATTAAAACCAATAAGAACATATTTTTTGCTTTTTTATTTTTTTCAATCTTGTATGAACTGTATATATAAAAGAAAAGGGCCTTCTCGCCTATTTTCTCTGTCCTTGCAAAATTTGGTGAGTTTTTTTTTCTTTTTCTTTTTTTCAAATGTTTCAGACCAAATAAAAAGGGGGAAAAAAAAATCCCTCCAAATGGACCTCCCTTTTATTTTTTGAGTTCATAAAACCATGGTATGAAATTTTTTTCTCATTTAAATCGGAAAGAATTTTGAAAAAAGAAAGAGTAACACTTTTAATTATTTTTGAAAGTTAACTAACAATTTATATTGGAAGATAACCTAATAATATATATATATATATATATATATATATATATATTTATATATATCCCTCCAAACACATTTCCCTTTTAATCCAAAGTTATTTTTTTAGTTAATCCAATCATGGTATGATATTTTTACCTTATTTAAATAGGAAAGAATTTTGAAAAAAAATAACAATTTTTATTTTTATTTTTTGGATAACGAACAACTTCAATTAATATTATCTTTATTTTTATACAAGTAACAATATCAAAAAGAAAATTTTCATTTTAAAAATTATAATCTAATGACACGTCAAAATGTTATAAAACGATATCTTTTATTGACATTTAATAAACCAGTGATACTCATATAAATGATGTAAATACTATGTAACTTAAGGGTTGATGAAACACATTCAAAAAAAAAAAAAAAATACACTAAAGGCTTGATGAATAAATAGACAAATTGAAAAAGAAATTTTAGGAGAAGGTATTTAGATAGAGGTAAAATATACAAAGTGCTTATAACAGAGAATAAGAATAACATATATATGGTCTTGTGTTGTTTTATTAGGACTCGAATTACAAACTAAATGTATGAATATTTATTATTTATTCTGTATATATTTTTACTCATTTTATTTTCCTCCTAGTGATATTACTTTATCTTAATTTCTTATTCATGTTGAAATAGATCTAGAGAGAAATTATTATTAGTTATGAAATTTTAAAATTGGTGTGAACTCATTTGTATTTCTTTATAGCTTGTTCATCTTAGTTACTAATTATTTAATTTGTGACATTTTGGATTAAATTGACACAAAAATAAATGTCACTATATTAAGATTTTCTTATATAGTAATTCAATTTAATAGCAATTCTAAGTGTTATACTATATTAAGATTTTCTTATATAGTAATTCAATTTAATAGCAATTCTAAGTGTTATATTAAGTACATTTTATAACATTTGAAAATGCTATTTAAGTATATTCATAACATTTGAAAATGTTATAAATTTTCACAGCATTTTAATGTGTTATTGAAAAGTAAAATTTTATTCAACACATTTTAACAAGTAAAAAGCTGATTAAAAATGTTTTTGTTTTATATTAGTAATTGCATTTTTTTAAAATCTTGTATTTGTTGTAGTGCCAGTCTTACAAAGAATTATATACTTCAATTGTTTTGTAATTTTGTTTCGTTAATTTACTCAATTTTGAAATGAATTTCTGTTTTATATATTTGTTTCTTTTTCATTAATATTAATATAATTACTTTCTTTTTTTGGAGGAGAAAACGATGGCGATTGGCTTTCATCACCTTTTTACTATTGATTTCTCTAATGACGAAGAAGTGGGCACCAGTTTTGGATATGATGAATCAAGCTTTAGCTTTTTCAGTTGAGGTTTCTAATTGAGTATGATGAACCAATTTTAAAGCTTGGTAGAAGCCATAACATTTGAATTATGGTGAAGATGTACAGCAATATGGGTTGCTTTGGATTATTATGGGATCCTTAAAAGGACTAGTCTTGACACTATAGTATTTGTGAAGCCTGAATTGCAAGAAGATGATTTGCCATGGTTTGAAAGCATATATATATATATATATATATATATGTCTTGGAGCATGCAAGAATGGTTTTATAAAAGGATGTAGGCCTTTAATTGGCCTTGATAGTTGTCATATTAAAGGGAAACATTAAGGACAATTATTGGCTATTATTGGGGTAGATCCCCAAATAATGCAATAATGCAATATATCTTATAGCATATGCATTGGTGGAGGTTGAGATAAGGAAACATGGACATGGTTCTTAGAGTTCTTAATTGAGGATGTTGGTATTAGGAACACTAATAGCTATTGCTTTATCAGTGGCAAACAAAAAGAGTTGGTTAATAAAGTGCAGAAGTTTATGCTTGAAGTACAACATCGACATTGTGGAAGATACCTATACAAAAACTTCAGCCAATAGTTTAAAGGAGTGATTCTTCAAAACACTTTTTGGGCTATTGCAAAAGCAACTACTATTCTTATTTTTGAGGCCCATATGGAGAGAATGAAAGCCATTAACCCTAAGGCCTACGAATGGTTAAAAGATAAGACACCATGTCATTGGTCAAGGTCTCATTTTGGTCTAAGTATTAAGGCAGCCATATAGTTGAATAACTTGTATGAATTATTCAATGGGCTATTATAATAGCAAAAGATAAACCGATTATTACCTTATTAGATAATATAAGATGCTATGTCATGAAGAAGATGGCAACTAAAAGGGAAAAAATCAATAAGAGTACTGGATCTCTTGGGTCGGGAATTTCTAAATTATTTGAAGCATTGACATTGGAACCAAGACACTATTTAGTTGATTGGTAAGAAATTTGAAGTTTCTAGATAAAAGTCTTAGATGGGAGACAGTTTGTAATTGACTTACAATTAAATTCTTCTTCATGTAGAAGTTAGGACTTAAGTGGACTTCAATTCATGTGCACATGCCATAGCTACCATCTATTCCAGGAACCTCAATTCAATTAATTTTGTACATTCATGGCTTCATGGTTGGTGGCATACTCTCCAATTGCACATCCAATGAACAATCATGGATTATGGCCTAAAAGTTGTAAGCCACCACTATAGCCTCCATGGTTTCACAAACAGCCTGGACTAAGAAAGTTAAGAATAAGGGAACCAGATGAGTAGCCACAGAAGACAGGGAAACTTAAAAAAATAGGGAGCATCGCGAGATGCTCAAATTGTGGTCAATCTAGACATAGCTGTAGACATTGTAAGACAGCACCTAACTCCAATAGTTAGGTAATTTTTCTTTCTCTTTCATAAAATAATTTCAATACTAAAAATTTAATACCTCATATCTATGCATTTCATGGTAAGAAGAGGATAAAAAAAAAAAATGCAAAATAGGGAGAGATACATGACAATTAGGTTGTAAAAGGTGAAGATGCAATGTAAGGTATTGTTGAAGGTGCCAATGCTATACAAGTTGTAGTTCAAGATGCTATATAAGGCTTTGACCAAGATGCTGTGCAAGTTGCTAAGTAGGGTGGTGATAAGCAAGGCGCTATGTAACATGCATCATATGATTCAAGTGGCAGATTTCTAAATGAACAAGTTGTAAGTACACAACCGGCATTTACCTTCTTGTTTATTAGTTACAAGTCTATGAGTTGTCGATGTGTTGTTTACTTTGTTTTAGTTCGCGCTTAGACCTCCTAAACTTCCAATTAGAAGTACTGTCAAAGATGGCAATAACACATATATTTTCAATGGAAAACAACTACCACTAGAGTACCTAACTCCACCAAGACAGATAACTACACAAGTAAATGATTTAGGTGATAGATTTCTAAATGAACAAGTTGTAAGTACACTACCGGCCATTTTTCCTACTTTTGTCCACATTTCATCAACGGGTCATGCTAGAGACATAAATAGCCATAGATAATTATAAGATTATATCCTTCCGAATGAGATAAGAGAATTCCTACTATATTTTTACTATTCTTTTTTCTTCTTTTAATTGAAGAAATAATTGGAAAATAAAACAGCAAGTACAAAAATGAGTAATAACCCCCAGTAGAGACTGGTACGATTTAATTCAACATTTTGTTCATTCGGGTTTGATTGTGTCGTAGCTGCATTGTTGATATTTATCTATGATTCGGATTATATTTATCGTTGGATGAACTGCATTGTTGATATTGACCCCAAAAAAGAAACGGTAGGTACAGCTAGTCTATGAACAGCTAACCATCACACGGTAAAAATTGGATAGGTTCTATCTATAGTCATTGGGGCCTCCTGAAAAGATTTACTAAATTCATCAAGTTCTTCCAAAGGATCAAAACGGCCAGTTATTAATGGAATTCCTTGTCGGCTCTCTGTAAAATACGCGTTTGGGTGAGGACTTCCAAATACATCGTAAGCTAAACCGGTACTAACGAATAGCCAACTCGCAATCAATAGGGAAGGTATAGTAATGCTATGAATGACCCCACGCCAAATTTACAGATTGTACCCTTCCGGTTAGTCCATAAGGATCGGATACCCATATTCCCGGACCATACAATCCTGTTACATGAAATGCGCCAAAACCAAAGCAAGCTAGCCTTGAAAGAAATAAATGAATTCCAAAGATTTTGGGCAAATCCAAAGAGGGTTTTCCTGTACGTTCATCACAAAATATTTCTAGACCCCAATACACCCAATGCTGCTGCCAAAAAGCATAAGCAAGAAAACACAATATGTGCACTGGCCACACCTTCGTAACTCCAAATACCCGGATTCGTTATAGTCCTAATAATTCGCCGATCCGCCATGATATAACCCATTTGATGTTTTCCCAAAATGCTCGATCCCAATAGGAAAAAGGTAAAAATTTTTTGATATATCTCTACCACTATTTAGTTACTCAATTTATTTTTTTTTCCAACAAATTCTGATTTTTCTAATGATCTAGATTCATATCAGGATTGGTAAGTGTAAAGGCTAAGGACAAGAGTAAAATAAAGAAAAACGAACTTTTTCATTGAAAGATTGATTATCCAATTGATTTGGCAATAACGAAAAGATTATTAGTAATCCATGCCGCTTTCGTTAAAGCGCATATCCATATGGATAGAAATATATCACTCGCTTCTCTGTTCCAACATGACAATTCTAATCGAAATATCTCGATCGGGTAAAAGAACGAAGAAATACCATATAACCAAATATATCTGACAAGTCACACTATATGTCAATCCACGATGCATCTTCCTCTCCAGGTTCGAAAAGGAACTTTTTGAACACCAATAGGCATTAAATGAAATAAAAATTAATTACTATAGCTCACTTTGATGTGAAAGCGTAACAATGTATTTATTGTCTTAATAATATTGTTCTTTATCCTATTTTATCCATAGATCGAATAAGTTTATTAAAAAAGAAGACAGAAATACTAAAGGAAAATTCTTTCAAATAGGTCTTTTGAATGATGAAAAAAAATATATATATAAATGCAATCACTAATATAAAAGGTATCAACCTCTTACCATTGCGTATTGGTACTTATCGGGTGTAGAATAGATCTGCTTCTTTTTGTTCCTACAAACTAAATTGTTCCATTATTACTAAAAGAATAGAACAAATATTAATCCTTTCCTCGAGATAATCCACTCAAAAGGGAAGGTCTATAGTATAGTTTTTTTCCAGTGCAATAAAGTTACATAGTGTCTATTTTTCATTGATAGAGGGGTATTTCCATGGGTTTGCCTTGGTATTGTGTTCATACCGTCGTATTGAATGATCCCGGTCATTTGCTTGCTGGATGTGGAAAAACACAGAATTAACAATTTCAGATTATACAGAAAAAAAACCAAAAGGCATTGAGAAGAACAAAGAAAAAGACAACTTCTTGCTTGTGAATATCTGAATAGGACGAACCGCTCTGTGGATTGCTTCAAAACAATTAGAATTAGTCGGTCAACTGGAATGTGTAGAATTGTTGATGTGTTGTTTACTATGTTTTAATTTGAGCTTAGACCTAATCTTCTCATTAGAAGTACTGTCAAAAATGGCAATAGCTCATATATTGTTAATGGAAAACAACTACCATTAGAGCACCCAACTCCACCAAGATAGGCAATTACACAAGTGACATCACAGGCAACAACACAAGGAAGACTAGAGGCAACAACATATGCAAGGCCACGGTCAACAACACAATAAAAAACATAGAGAAATACTTAGCTGCTAGCAAAACCAACAAAGAAGCCACCAAAACAATCATTTAGAAGGTCAACTAGAAAACATATTAGCCAATCCAAGTAGCCACTGATTAAGACAACAGCTAAGGGAAAGAGAAAGAAAGTTGCAAATTAAATTAGATGTGGGAATATTCTTAGGTTTCATTTTGAAATGTTAATACTTTATATTTTGAAATATGTTGATTCTTTAGTATGGTGATGTAATAATTTTGGTACTAGTGTCTTTTTCACAATATATTATTGGTATTGTAAAAAATATATATTATGCTTAGTAGACACTTGACAATTAAGAATGGATAGTAGCAAACGGTGGATGGAATATAGCATGTTTATGGTGAATCTTTATTATAATGTGACAAATATTCACCTTGAACAAGTTTTTGGCTTAAGGCTATTGGCTTGATAAAATGTATTTTGTTTTATGTGGATATTGATATATGAAGCCATACAGAGCTTAATGAATGAAAAAGATCATTTTGTCCAATGTGTGTTATTGTCATTTTTTTTTGTTTTTTTGGGTTATAGCAATGGTGAATAATAAATATTAAAAATATTATTTTACTTTAGTTTTTATACATTTCTTGGTTAATTATTTTACTTTTAGTTTCGACGTGTTTTGATATTCTTATAGTTTAGTTTATATGTTTCATGTTGAATACTCTTATAGGGTTTTTTACAATACACTGGCATCTTCAATACTAAATCCTCTTCTCTGTTAACAAGGATGTAGCTGTTACATTATCATAATTAATTATGAGTTACTTGTTTGTCACATAACATCTTGAAAATAAAAGTTACCCAAAAAGATAACCAATTCTCCTAACCCTCCTATCCCTCCTTGCCATATCCTAAATCCTATGAGATTTGCGTTCTTCCCCAATAAATATGCGAAACCCACAACAAATATGAACAATGCAATCCACAAAACCCAGGCTTTTGTATGAAGCTTTGAATTGTCATCCTCTAATTTTTCCCTAGATTATAGTAGTCTAGGTACTACTTCTCTAGATTGATCAAACATTGGGGGGTCAATGCACACAAAAAAATTTGCATTTCTTTATCTGCAATCAATATTAAAACACAAAAATTAGGAAAACAGCATGCATATTTTGCAATTATGAAACATATCAAATGAAAAAGTAAATGAATTATGAATGTTATTATTAATAGAAAACATATCTAATTGTTTTTCCTTGCCAATACTTATATCAATCTATATAATTGCTCTCTTTGATACATTTAATTTCAACAACAATTTTCGGTGGGGAAAAAAAAAAAAATCAACTACAATTTAGTTCCATTAATCTTTAATTACCTTAAAGTTCGAGCATCCAACAAACCTTTTTCCTAGATTAAGATAGGTCCATGAGGTCTTCTCAATTGTTGGATCACCACAATAACACTTCATTGACTCTATTGAGTGAGATCCAACCTTCTTAATTTGAACGATCTATCAAAAACTAATCTTTTCGTTCCCCCTTTATTGTTTTCCCCTTTCTCATTTGCCCTAATTCTCAATTTCAATGTGCAATACTAGCAACATGCATAAGAATAAATGACAATGGGGATATAGCCTTAACATCTTATGTAACACACGTGCAAGAATTAGGGATTCAGCCTTCAAGAGATCGCGTGCAATTCAGCAACCAAGTAAAAAAGAACATAGTTACTCCTCCTTAACCGTTCACGTGTTTATCATGGGACACTTTTGTTTGATTTGTAACAAAAGTTTGACCTAGAGACCACATGTGATGAAATTTTAAAAGTTTAAAGATCAAAGTGGGAAAAAAATTTAGTTTAAAAACCAAAATGGGAATGATCATATAGTTTAGTAACCAAAGCTGAGAAAAATTCTAGGTTTACTTTCAACGGTGCAGGGGGAATTAAATGTTTTTGGTAAAATGTCAGGGGAAAAAAAAAAAAAAAAAGTTAAAGAGGACAAAGTGCAAGTGCGGATAAAGGTTAAGGACAACCATACCAATAACTTAAAAAATAAAAAATAAAAAAATAAAAAGTAAAAATGCCCAACTTCAATACTTTTTATTTTTATTTTTTCTTGTCAAATTATTATCCTTTTATGGCAATGTTTGATAAAAACGAACCGTTTTGAAGTTGAAACCTAACCCTAAACCCTTATAAAAACTCCTCTTTTCTAACAGTCGTCCAAATTCATAGTTCAACTGGCGAAGCAAAGCCGTCAATTACGGTAGGGTATCTTAGTATGATCCATTGTGTATCTCTTACATTTTCTTGTTCAATTTAAATTCATTGTTTTGGTACAATCAAATCGATTTATCTTTTTATTCCTTAAATTTTTTAAATTTTAATTTTATTAGTTTAAATTTTTTTCTGGGTCTGTGATGCACCGGCAAGCCCCTTGCTGCGTATAGTTTTTTCGTCGCAAGGAAAATTCGAGAAAATGGGTATTAAAGAGGTGCTAAATTTAAACTATTGGCATGAGTTTGTGCGATGGATTTGATGTCTTCTTTCGCGCAATTCTCTTTACGCCCGAATAAAGAAATTAACCCTGATGTTGAACCTTGGAAATGGCAAAGCAAAATGATGAGTTTGTTTTTTTTCCTTAATCTGAATTCTGATGTGAAATGCGTTATCGTGGTCTTCAAAGTTCTCTGATTGCTTTGCTGGCTCTTACCATTATTATGTTTAAGAAATTATTTGGATGCTTCTCAATTTTTTTTCTTACTAATGCTCAAATGATTAGCACTTTTTCGTTTTGTTTTGTTGTGAGCAACAGTGCGCTTTTAGATTAATTGGTTGATGTTACTCCGTTTGATTTTCTTTTGTGTTGTATTTTCATTTTTTCTATTTGGGGTATTCTCTTACATCTACTCTGCTAGTTAGTGTAATGAAGGTATCTTTAAGACAAAGCCAGATCGATAAGATTCGCTGACCAAAACATTTGGAGGTTGAGTCCCCAATATCTTCGCAGATTAGTAAATGAGACCCATCAAAAGCCTGAGAGCAGTATTTTTTTTTAAAATTTTTTTTTCCCCATCGAAGCTGATATAGAATGTTAGCAGGATTATAATTTTATTCTTGTTGGGGGCTGTTATTCGGACCAGTAGTAGATCAATTTTGAAATTGATGACTTATGCATTAGGTAGTCAAATGTTAATGCTAGTTTGAGTTGCATATAAATGTTTGATTTGGTATTTGTGATGTTATTTCACAAATTTGGCTCTCTGTCTATGAGCAGAATATATATATATATATATATGTGTGTGTGTGTGTGTGTGTGTGTGTATAATATTTTATGATTATTAATATTATTTTTTTTTGCCTTGGAATTTTTCTACATACATTAGTCTTGAGTGTATAGAACAATACATATTTCTTTGAAATTTGTAGTTAGTGTCTTTTTGTGGACCTTTTCTGGCTACCTGAAGCCACTGGTTGCAGTGTCAGCAAAATGATGAGATTCTTTAGTCTGAATTAACATGTGGAATCCCATATCGTATTGGTCTTCAAAGTTCTCTGATTGCTTTTGCTGGTATTGGCTTGTAAAATGAAAAATTAAAAAAAAAAAAAAAAAAAAACCAAAACATTCCAGGTTATATTTTATAACTTTTGTGGTGTGAAGTGTTCTTATGCAATGATAAAAAACCTAAGTGTTATTCAATTATCTGTTTGACTAAATGCCTCGCTGAATTGGTTGGATGTTGCATTTCTAATGTTCTAGAGCAATCCTAGAGTCTGTCAACCCTTAATTTGTGTGTATTTGACATGATTACTTTTTTCTTTGAAACTTGTAGTTATTGTCTGTTTGTGGACCTTTTCTTGGCTACCTGAAGCTAATGGTTGCAGTACCAGCAAAATGATGAGGTTTTTTAGACTGAATTAACATGTGGAATCGCATATCATATTGGTCTTCAAAGTTCTCTGATTGCTTTTGCTGATATTGGCTTGTAAAATGAAAATAAATAAATAAATGAATGAATCATTCCAAGTTATATACGTGTGGTGTAAAGTATTCGTATGTATTGATAAAACCTATTAAGTGATTTTCAATTATTCAACTATCTGTTTGATTAAATGCCTCTCTAAATTGGCTGGATGTTGCATTTCCAGTGCTCTAGAGCTATCCTAAAGTCTGTCAGCCCTTAATTTATGTGTACTTGACATGATTACTGGTGCTGCAAGGATTGACCAATGTGGCCTTTTTATTTTTATATGGAATTTTGATATTTTGATTATATGCTGTATGTCAACCAAGTAATGAACGCTTGAAAGGATTTTTTCCCTGCTAGATATGGATTTAATTAGAAATACTTCCAATGGTTTCTGCTTTGATGTTGAATTCCTTATGAAATCAACAAAATGAATGAATGCACCAAAATTCATAGTCTGTCATGTACATGTATTTCAGGCTGTACGAGCATGGTGCGATAATATAATATTTTTTAGCTTGTTCATAGCTGCTTTATGTCTTTGTTCAATGACAATCAAAGCAAAAGCTAGGGAAGAAGACATGTTATTGTATCGTAACTTTTCTTTGATCTCATAATACTTAATTGTCTTCTTATTCTTGTCCCATATTGCAGACTTTGAGGGGGGCTAGATAAAAAACATTACTTAATCTATGTTCTTTTATGGTATTTGCTCCGTTATCTATTTATTTATTTTTTCATGTTGGCCAAAAAAAAAAAAAAAAAAAATTGGAGACAATAACATGAAGAATAATATCAACTTTTATTTTTTTTAATATTATTTTTAATTATGTGTGATTAGTTTCTTGATCATGAATCTATTGTGTTTCCTCCTTGGTGGTGAAATCTCCTGTACTTATATCAGTTAAAATAAGTAGAATAGTTGGCGAAAATCAACGAAATATCGTCGATATTTTTACCGATATTTACGAAAAGATTCAAAAAAATCATAAGAAGATGTCGGTTTGTTAGTACAACCGAAGATGATTTTTACTGTTATGTTTTAACCTAATGAAAATGGGCTGGACTTCTAGAAATGTGTAGGGCTGCTGGGTTGAGTATTTCACAAACTTGAGGTAATAAACTGGGCTCACCGCTCATGGCTGAAACAAACATGAGGCTTTCTCAAAACAAAATAAATATAAATTTCTAAAATATGTTTAAATAGTAATTAGTTTCTACCATAAAAATTACTTTACACTTTCAAGTAAAAAATGGAAGGGTAATAACAATGATAAATAAAATAAAATACAATAATTATGATGCAAATAAATTAGCAGAGGGCTTACGTATTGATCAATCTCATTGAATAGATTCTTAAGATTTTAAAAATCACATAATTATATTAATATTTAAAACTTTTAAGCGTGTTAATTAATATAGAATTTTAATGTTTTATATATATATATATATATATTGTCTCAAAAAATATTGCTATATATGATAAAAAAAAGTAAATACTTATTACTATATAAATTATAACTTGGTAATTTATGTTATATTTAACCAACATTATTATTTCATTTTTTTTTTTGGGTGAATAAAAAAAGATGCCTCATGTAGTATCATAAAGCATTAGGTGACCGCATGGCATTGCAGCATGGAATCATTTGAGGCAATAACGAAATTAGTCAAGATTCGAATTTAAATTTCCAAATCTACAAATGTGAAGGTTAAATGGTTTTTTTCCGCTAAGCTATTAACATTATTATTTTAGTTAATGTATTATTTTGTTCTTATACAATTTAAAATTTTTTTACATGCAAAATTGTATGCTTTTAATATAAAATATGTAAATTTTATAATTTTATCTAAATTTTTGTTGATATCGATATTTTCATCGAAATTTTCATAAAATTATATCATCAATATTTTCATCGACATCAATTTTATCATTGTTGGGAGTACTTAACCTTTTTTTATTAATCAAGATTTAAAAAAAAAAAAACTATTTATCATTATTGTAGATTAAAACTGGACCGTTTTCAAAGAGTGAACATTAATTAATTGCGCACTCTTTTATGTCTTATTCATAAAATTAATACCAAGTGTGGGAAGTTTAGGTAGCTATTAATTACTTGATAATTAAGTCTAAGGTAACTAAGAATATTTGTAGGAGGTATAGTGCAAAAATTTCCGAAAGCCCATTAATTATACACTCTAATTATGAGCATCCTTCTTAAATGCAATTACCAATTTATTTGGAAAAATAATTATGGTCCACAAGTTTGTGCTATTAAAAAAGGTCGGAGGAGCACAAAGAAATAGTATCATCCAATTCCTATCTGCCTTTCCATTGTGAAAATGGAAAAGTGTTCCTCCAAGTTAGCTTTCTTGATTGCTCTGATGTTGGTTTTAGCTTTGGGTACATTTCTCCAGCTCCTTCAGTTTTTTCTTCTTCTTTTTATTTATTTTTATTTGTTTTTTTAATTTTTTAATTTTACTTTCAATAAAAAATTAAATGCAATTAAACTTTGTTGGATATTATATATGTATTGCAGGCTGTGACGCAAGAGGTGCAGAAAGAAATCATGTAGAGTGTAAATCATGCAACACTCCAGCAGAATGTTCTGATGATCCAGCCAAGTGCATTTGCGTTTTAAGCTGTTGCGTGTGTAGATCTGAGGAAGCTCACCCTTTTAGATTTAAAGGAAACTAATTGAATCACTAAACTCAATATATGACAATGCCTTGGCTTAATTAATGTTGTTGAACCACCATATGGGAAATTGATATTAATTGTTGCGTTCAATTAGTATATGTGGTACTCCTTGGAAATTAAATGGCCTATATGGTTATTATTATTTTCTAATAAAATAATTAAGTTTTATGTTGCTCTCCATGTTATATTTTATCTTCTGCATTTTGATATAAATCTATTCAATGAGATTCTAAAAAGGATATCATCAAGTTAAAAAATTAGGAAAAATAAATTTATCTATTAAAGCCGTTGAATTTAATTGAGTTCATTTATCATTAATTTTTTAAATTAAAAATGTCCATATTAAAATTTAATTATAAATATATATATATATATATATAGATGATCACTATTGCACATATGTATTTATAATGAAATAGGGAATATGATATCAACATGTCATTAATTGATATTGTGCATGTAATATATACATTTTATGATGTAGACAAAACTTCACATTTCTTCCTCCATGTCCCATTGACGAATACGGTACCACACACATTGACCTTGGCTACGACACAAATTATCCAATTATAGAACAATATTGTATCTTTTCTAGTAAGATTTACTGTGTAAGTGTTCAAAAATTGCAAGGGAAAAATTCACATGCCTTTCCCACTGTGGGTCACAAATTAAGGTTGGTGACGAAGAGCTAATAGTAATGGTTTTAATTTGTAGGCATGGCTTTTTTTGTTTTTTGTTTTTTTTTGGTTTTTTTGTCTCTTTTGATGAAGGAAAAAATTCATTAAAAAAAAAGCAAAAACAAGATGAAAGACTCCAAAAAGGAGGATTACAAAACAAGGCCACTGCTGAGCATCTCAGAGGCTAGAATATCAAGAAAATCCCTTGGAAGGGAGCTCTGACAACCAACGCTCAAATAAAAAACAACATTATCATGCGGAGCTTTCTTAGCTAAACAATCACCCAAATAGTTAGACTCTCTAGGACTCCACGACATATCCAAAATATTTTTAGCAAAAGTGTTTTTGATTTGAAGGAAAACATATCTGGTATCCCATGCAGAAGGGTCCTTAGAGCTTGAAATTCATCCACTTTGATAGAATCTGTAGACCATAAAAGCTTCCTCCAGTTTTGATTAGCAACAACAGACACAGCCTAACTCACGGCTTTCAGTTCAGCATCGAGAGCATGTCTGCATTTGGTGTGCATAGAGGCAAAAAAGAGAAGGAATCCTCTTCAGTCTCTCACAACAAAAGCTAGTCCAGCTTCACCATTGATAAAGGCTGCATCTATGTTGATCTTCCACCATCCTTCAGGGGGATGTTGCCAGATATTTAAAACATTTTGGGGGGAGTCTTTCGAATCATTGGAGGTGTCAAGGAACTCCTCAACCAAGCTATTGAAGTGAGACATATCCTCTGTGAAGCAACCAGAGCCAAAGAAAAGTTTTTTGTTTTGGCAATTCCAAGCAAAATACAACAAAGTGGCAATGAAAATAGAAATTTCTTTACTCTCCATGTTCTAGAAACAAGCTTTTGACTTAGGACTAATGCAAAACTCCATAAGCTCCTCAATGTTAGGGATCCTCCGGTGATCCAATCTACAACCCCATTTGCTAGTAAAAACAAGTCTTTTTATGCTATGACATTCCTTGAATATGTGAAATGGTATTTCCTCCTCAGCATCGTAGAAAATACAAGTACGTTCTCCCTTTCCAAGTTTACCGGAGATCAAAACACGTGTGGGAATGACATTGGATTTAATTCTCCACAAGAAAATTCTAAGGCGTTCATGGATTTTTAATTTCCAAAGCTTTTTCCAGCCTCCAATAAGGACATTAGACTCGGGAACCCCTTAGAGAGAATTATAGCAACTTTTAATAGAGAATCTTCCTTCCTTATTCCCCATCCAGATGAGTTTATTCCTATAATTAACTTGGAGCCACTCCAGCTTTAAGATAGCCTTAGTTAAGATATTTGAAAAAATGCTTCGAATTATGCTTACGTTCCAAACATGGCTACTAAAATCCCATAATTCAAAGACTCTTCTGTAATTTGAGGTGTCAACTCCTTTTTTTGCCAAAGGGCAACTATTAGGGAGCTCAAGTAACAAGGGGTCATTCCATAATCTATTGAAAAACCACCTCCAATACGAAAGTAGAAGCCTTCATGCAAGATTTTCCTTGACTTCACTATCCCTTTCCAAATCCACGAGGTTCCTTTCTTCAATTTGTAAATAAAGAAAGTTTCATTCTAAAGGTATTTTGCTCTCAGCAATTTCATCCATAAGCAATCCTCCTTGCAAGCCAATTTCCATACTAGCTTGGCAAGCAAGGCCACATTCATATCTCTGAATTTCCTAAGGCCGAGACTTCCCATTTTCTTGGGTTTATAGACATCTTTCCAAGCCTTCAAAGCCAAGAAACCTAAAGCATTAGGTTTAGTCTCCCACCAAAATCTTCAAACGAGAGCATTTAAATCCTCACAGATTTTGAGGGATGATAATTAGTGGCCATCAAATATGTCGGCATAGCTTGGATAACTGATTTAAAGGGTTGCTTTGCCTGCTTTAGAAAGAAGGTGTTTATTCCACCCTCTAATATACTTTTGATTCTATCTTTTAGATTGAACAATTCCTTTGATTTGTTCCTTCCAAATAAAAAGGAGTTTCCTAAGCTCGTTAAAGCCTAAAATTTCCTTGACGATCTTCTTGTCTCTTTGAAGGGTAGACTAAGAGAAAAGAATGTTGGACTTTTCAGTGTTGGCTTGTTATCTTGATCATTCACAGTAAATATTGAAACAATCATTAACTGTCATTGCTTCAAGGAGATTGGCTCTGCACATTATGAGAAGATCATCTACGTACATTAAGTGAGAGATAACTGGAGCATTTCAAAAGACTTTGATCCCATGAATCTTTCCATCATTCTCTTCTTTCAACAGAAGTCTTTAAAGAAATTCAGAACAATGAATGAAAAGTAATGGGAACAGCGGGTAGCTTTATCGGAGAACTTTCTCTGGATTGAAAGAACCACAAACATTCCCATTCAAAAAAAGAGAAAATCCCATTGAGCTAACGCAACTATGAATCATCTCACGGAAACCCAAAGAGAAGCCCTAAGCTCCAAGGGCTTTATCAAGTAAATTCCATTCAAGTCGGTCATAGGCTTTCTTGAGATTAATTTTAATGATTATGAGACCTTTCTTCCCCTTGTGAGTCTTGACTTTGTGGATGATTTCTTGGACCACTATAGGATTTTTAGCTATCCATCTACCTCTATCGAAGGCCCCTTGATAAGGAAAGATGATTTTATAAAGCAATTTGCTAAGTTTGCCTGCTAAATCTTTGGCCACAATCTTGTAAGTAAAGTTACAGAGGCTGATCAGATGAAACTGGTTGAAGTCTTAGGGGTTATTTGTTTTAGAGATAAGAACAAGGAATGTTTCATTTGCACCACAAGGAATCCTTTTCAGTCTAAAGCATTCTTGGATAAACTTCACCACTTTATCTTACATTGTTCACCAATAACTTCTAAAGAAAATTCCTGGGAAGCCATCTGGACAAAGGATCTTTAAGGGATGAAGACACCTAACAACATCCTTACCTTACTCTATAGTAGGAATTCTAAGAAGTTCTATATTCTTTTTTTGAGTAGTATAGTTACCCTTTAAATCTTTAAAAGAGTTGTTAATGCAAGAAAACTCTAATTTGTAAAGTTCTTGGAATTTCTTAATAAAGTAATGACTTATCTGAGCAGGATCATCAATGCATTCTTTATTCACTTTAATAGCCTGCACCTTGTTCCTTCTTCTCCTAGCTAGAAGGCTAGAATGAAAGAAATTAGTATTTTTGTCCCCTTCCTTCAGCCACGTCTTCCTAGATTTTTGCCATAGGATTTACTCCCATTTTGCCTCGTGTATTCTCAAGTTATCTAAAATATTCTATTTTTCAGCAAAGTTCCACTCTTTCTTCTGTTGGATGGATTTCAATTCAAGTTCCAGTCCCTGAATTTGCTTATTGGCAAATCCAAAAGTTGTTTTGTTCCAAATTCTCAAAGCTTTAGATGTCTCTGCTAAGCTTCTCTTCAGTTTAATGCAATCTAAACCCTAACTCTAGTCTGCATTTCACGCCTTATCCACCATGTAGGAGATTAACTTATTTGACATCCAAGCTTTGAAAAATCTAAAAAGTCTCTTTTGGTTTTTGTTTTCTCCTACTGTCCGTATAAGAATGGGGCAATGGTTGATTCTTCAAACATAAGATGTTCAATCAAAGCTTGAGGATTATCTTCCAGCTAAAGTCTGTTCGCAACTACCCTATCAAGTCTTTCTCTAATAAAGGCCATCCTTTTTGGCGATTATCCCATGTGTACTGACCACCTATAAATCCTAAATCAATACCACCAGCATCATGTAAGAATTGTTGAAGGTAAATTTTTCTTTTCCAATTTTGATGTCCTCCAAATTTTTCAATACTATCAACAATCTCATTGAGACCACCAAACGACATACAAGAATTGTTTAGGTTATTAACTAAAAAGATCAATTGTTTCCAAAAATCTTTTTCTCTCTGTAATAGGGAAGGTCAAAGCAGGCTAGCATATTCCAAGTGTGATTCCCTTCTCCATCTCGAAAGTATAGTAGATGACATAGTTAGATGTCAAGTTATCTCCAAATCTATATCTTTAGCCCACGTTAGGCATAAACCTCTTATATTTCCTTCAGCTTCTATAATTTCAGCCTTGTAAAAGCCTAAGGCTTTACATATCCATTCAAGACGATTGCATCCTCTTTTAGTTTCACAAAGGAAAATGCAAGAAGGGTTGTATTATTTCACCAAATTTTTGAGAACATTAAAAACAGTTGGGTGACCAAGATTTCTGTAGTTTCATGACAAAATCTTCATGGCTGTGGGAGGGGCATGGTTAGGCCCGCCTCCTCGGCCTAATGAAAATCCAGTTGTCGTTTGGAAGATGAGCTAGTCTCTCCTCTATTTCTCTGCGCTTTCCGCCTGGCCTCTTTCTTCTACGACCAAAACTTGTCTTTGTTTCTCCCTTGACTAATGATTCTTTTTCTATTTAATGGTGTCGTAGTAAAACTTTCTCTTGACTCTTCTTTGATATACAATGGGGAGACTACTGAATTTGCTTGAGATAGGTTGGATTTACTGGGCACGTAGTTTCTCTCTCTTTCTCTCTCTCTCTCTCCCCCCCCCCCCCCCTTGAAATCCAAAAAATAAATATTTTGACTTGAACTGGAAATGTTAATAGCAAACTCCTTGATAAAATCTTGGTCACAAGGCTTCTGGTGGATATAAAGCTCATTATATCTTTCTTTCTCTTGGGTTTCCTCAATTATAAGAAAGCCCTTTGGAGGCCCAGTTAGGTCCATTAAAGCAGGTCTTTTTGAAGTAAGAGGAGGGCTTTCTTTGGAGTTATTAACATGTTTAGAATGAAAAGCTTGAAAATGATTGGGTGGCTTAGACCTAGCAACTCTAAAAGGTCCAGGTTAGTATGGCCCAATTCCTTCCTTTAACCTGCTTACGAGATAGCAATAAGCTGAATGATATTAGAACTGGAACACGGCATGCTAAAGTTCCTTCTTGAAATCCCATCCTTGTCTCCTTAGCATGTGGCTTAGGACATCTAATTAAGGGCATATCTCTCTAACATTTCTATATTCAATTTCTAAATTTCTTTGACAAAATTTGTTGTCGTTTTGATTTAGATCCTCGAGCTTCGAGAAGCTATTGGAAAGATTGGTATTGAGCAACTGTGAATTGATGGTTTTTTATACTCCCTGGCATTTGTCAATGGGTTAATGAAAAGGATGGATCCCGGTGACTCCGATTTTACCCATGGACCATACAAATGAGCCTCCTTCTAGTCTCTGTTTTTATGGTTACTGGCTTATCGAAATGGCACTTTCCAATAACATAAAACAGACGACTGCACTTTTAGCAGAAATTCCCTAGCTGTTTGAACTTGAATTGTATCCAAGGCTCTTCTCCTTGAATCTTTCCAAGAAGAAACTTGTTAGGATGGTTTATTCTGTAATAGCCCAGTTCCTTTGCATGAGATATTGTCCACTATGGACTCCGTCTGCATAGTTTTAAAAGGCTTCTCATAGGTTAGCGATCCCACCCTTTCACCTGCTAGTGCCACTGGCCCGGGTAATGAGCTTTGATACCAACTGTAACAGCCCAGTCCACCCGCATGAGATATTGTTCGCTTTGAACCCCGCCCGCACAGTTTTAAAATGCCTCTCAAGGGAAAGATATCCATATCATTTTATAAGGCGTGCTTCGTTCTCCTTCCAATAGGTGTAAAATCTTACAATTCACCTCTCTTGGAGCCCAGTGTCCTCGCTGGCACACCGATCTAGGTCTGGCTCTGATACCAATTGTAACAGCCTAGTCCACTCGCATGAGATATTGTCCGCTTTGAGCCCTTCCCGCATGCTTTTAAAAGGCCTCTTATGGGTTAGGGGTCCCACCCCTTCACCTTCTAATCCCATTGGCCTGGGTAATCAGCTCTGATACCAACTGTAACAGCTCAGTACATCCATATGAGATCTTGTCCGCTTTGGATCCCATCCTTACGGTTTTAAAAGGTTCCTCAAAGGTTAGGAGTCCCACCCTTTTACCTGCTAGTCCCACTGGCCCAGGTAACTAGTTCTGATATCAGTTGTAACAGCCCAATCCACTCGCATGAGATATTGTCCGCTTTGAGCCTCACCAGCTCTGATACCAACTGTAATAGCCCAGTCCACCCGCATGAGATATTGTCCGTTTTGGACCCCGTCCGTACGGTTTTAAAAGGCCTCTCATGGGTTAGGGGTCCCACCCCTTCATCTGCCAGTCTCACTGGCCCGAGTAACCAGCTCTGATACCAACTGTAACAGCCCAGTCCACCCACATGAGATATTATCCGCTTTGGGTCCTGCTCGCACAATTTTAAAAAGCCTCTCAAGGGAAAGGTATTCACACTCCCTTATAAGGCATGCTTCGTTTTCTTTTCCAACCAATGTTGGATCTCACATATTCAATGTCAATGTCCACCTTAAAACAAAGGTATCTATGGGCGATAACACATTTTCTGCCTATATTTCTTATTAGAGAAGCTGTGTCTTTATGTAGGTACATTAGGGGAAGACCATGAATTTGAACTGAGAATGTAGAAAATTGAAAAGAAATCTCAGATGAAGTCCTCGATTCCGACCATTCTTTGAGGGTAAGGTGAGCTCCGTTCACTGTCATGGTTTACTTCTATAAATAAAATCTTTATCCAAAACTCTCACAAAGAAAAATTTGAAAACATTTTCATTTAATTTCTCAATTCGAACTTTGCCTTTCAATTTCCAAGTTTTTAATACTATCTTTGTTATAGTGAAGCTTCAGAAACAACGAGTGGTTAGGACTTTTCCAATAGGAATTTTGTTGTTCACCAAAGAATTTGGGTTAGATTTGGGTTAGAGGATGAGCGTATTGAGAGATTCATAAGAGGAATCATCTGGTTTTGTTTTTGATTAGGTCCATGGGGAAATAAAAGGGGGAAAGAAACAAAAGGGGCAAAAAAACATAAGGAAAAGAGAAATTCCTAGATTGTAAGGATGAAAGATTTAACAATTGGTAGATCATCATGGGTTTTTATGTTTTTTATCAGTCTAAGCCTTTAAATTAAGTAAGAAAGACGAAAGGAGTGATTATGTTGTAGAGAGAGAGGGTCTACACAGCATCCTTTTACATTGTAAAGCCTTGAAATTAAGCAAGAAACACGAAAGTAGTGATCATGTTGTGGTAATTTTCTTATTTTTTTGGGTCTTGCTACAATGGTTGGTCAACTCTTACATCGAGGGGCTGGCAGTTCCTCTTATTGATGGCCACAACAGTTGCAGTTGTTGAAGAGACTCTAATCTTAATGAATGAAATAGGAAAATTTAAGGAAGATGAGTATTTTTTGTATTTTTCGTAGGCGTGGCTTATAAATAGTGCAGTTGTTGAAGAGACTCTACTTTTAATGAATGAAGGAGGAAAATTTAAGGAAGATGAGCATTTTTGTATTTTTCGTAGGCGTGGCTTATAAACAGAGGATTTTGAAGGGATTATTTCATTAATCTATTTAAAATTTGGGATAAATATAAAAATATATATTTTTAAAGTATTTAATATATTTAGACTCTTTGATCTTCATTCTATCCTATGTGGAAATCTATATTACCTTTTTAGTAAAATGAAATTACCTTTAAATGTATTGTTCCGCTTTTTTTTTTTTTCATTTTTTTTATGATCTTGCAAAATCAATTTAAAAACTTGAAAGTCTTCTTAATCTATTTTTTTTATAATTATTTTATTTATTATAAAAAAACAATGTGATCATTTTAATCAAATAAGCTTTTTAACAATGTGATAATTTGTCAAATTTATTTAATTAAATGTATTAAAATGTGTTATGATTTGTCAAACATATTTAATTAATTATATTATAATTTTTTAGATATATTTAACAAGAAGTATTTGTCAAATATAAAACTTACTTAGGAAAGCTTAACTAACTAAAATTATTATATAGTTTTTTCTAAAAGGAAAAATGATCATATAATTTAAATAGAAATATATATTAAAAAAATTCAAAGTCTTCAAAATAATTATTGCAAAAAAAAAAAAAAAATATATATATATATATATTAAAAGTAATTAAACTTTACAATGGGTTTAAAGGTAATTTAGACTACTAAATACGGGGAGAAAGTGAATATTATATAGGGGTGTAGATGATTTATTACAAATTAGAGAAGTGTTTTTATATTCATCCCAAATCTCGGGGGTTGTAAATGAAACATTCCTTATTTTAAATGGGATTGGAGATTTTTATCCCCTTTTTCATGTTCTCATTTCGAGAAAGTTTTATATGCAACAATTACTCCATCTTGCTTATCTGACGTGGTATCAAAATCCATTTACAAGTTAATGCGTAAGTAAAATATTACTTAAATTTCCACACCACATTGTAACAATTTTTGCACAATGCCAACAAATGGCTCCCCTTGATCTTCATTAATCAAATCATTATCTTCAATTGGCTCTCCTTCTACATCTTCAAATTCGGCTGCCTCGGTTTTAGCATATTCTGCATTTCCCATATTGTTGACATGCTTTTACAGTGAATATTCATTAGATTTATGTTTTGGTTAATTGAATTTGAAACACTTTAGAGGTTGGTCTCGAGCATAAGGATTAGGTTGTTGAGTTTCAGGCTACTAATTAGATTGCTTGGTGTTTTGTTTAGGCTATTGGTAAGATGGTTTAGTATTTAAGTTTGGTGGTTTGGGTTTGTCATTGTAGAAATCTAAGAGTGGCTTCCATTTTGTGGGATCTTGATGCGTGCTTCTTTGCAGCTGTCTCTCAATTTTGGTGGCAAAGTTTACACCATTACCTTAATTGTTCATTGTAGTCAATTCAAATCTATCTTAAATTGGTAGGTGTTCTTCATTTTCATTCAAGTTATTTCTATCAAGGTTGTTGAGTTTTAGGCTACTAATTAGATTGCTTAGTGTTTGGTCTAGGCTGTTGGTAAGATTAGTATTTAAGTTTGGTGGTTTGGGTTTGTCATTGTAGAATTCTAAGAGTGGCTTCCATTTTGTGGGAGCTTGAGGCATGCCTCTTTGCAGCTGTCTCTCAATTTTGGTGGTAAAGTTTATACCATCATCCTGATTGTTCATTGTAACTAATTCAAATCTATCTTAAATTGGTAAACTCAAGCCAGTGAGATATCTATTAGCTAGGTGTTCTTCATTTTCATTCAAGTTATTTCTAGCACTAAGTCTGCAGAATTCAGTAGTGTAGGATTCAACACTCTTACTACCTTGTTTATAGTTGTGGTACTTTTGAAATAAAATTGTGCTATTGTCTTGACGTAAAAACCTAGCCTTCAACAATTTTCTCATCTTAGGCCAAGTTTGGGATAAATTTTTCCTTTCTCTTAATATGTCACAATTCAATTGTTCCTACAAGTTATGGTTCCTCCTTTAAATATATAAGTAGCCACCTTAACTTTCTTCTTCTTTGGAACATAGGTAGATTTGAAGAAAACCTTATCAGTAGCAAATCAATCTATAAATTCCTCAATGCCAAATTGTCCATCAAAGTATTGGATATCCATATTTAATTTAAATTCAGAGTGTCAATGGTTGACTTTATACCTGTAATTCTCCAAAGGTGGTTGATGAAATTTCTAACTACCATTCACCTCCAATTATTCTTTAAAACTCGAATCAGGAGTGAATTGCTCCTGAACTCGATGCAAAGATGGGGTCTAAACAAACAATGGAGGTTAAAGTGTTGGGAATTGGAGTTGATTAGGGAACAAGGTTTCAATAAGATCTATAACTTGCTGAATAGGTTATGGTGGAATTTTGTGGTTTTGCAATACTAAAATATTTATAAGCACAAAAGTCAAGTAATATAATGGTTTTGAGTAAACCAGTTTATCAAAATCAAAGGAATAATTGTATTAACTAAACCAAGTAAAATATTGATATTGAATTAAACACCCATATTTTGATTAAGAGTAAACAAAAACTAACTAATTTGTCAACTAAATAATAAAAGTAAAAGAACACAAAATAAATTTAGGTCAAGTGCCAATACTGATACAATAAGGACAATGATATAACATATAAGGGATTTAAAAGATAAGCTCACCATGCTTAATCAAAAAAATTATAAAAAGTTATTTTTACACATTTAAGATAATTATTACCCAAGGTAATTGTGAGATCCCACATTGGTTGGAAATGGGAACGAAGCAGGCCTTATAAGGAGGTGTGGATACCTTTCCCTTAAAAGGCCTTTTAAAACCATGCGGACTGGATCCAAAGCAAACAATATCTCATGCGGGTGGTCTGGGCTATTACAGTTGGTATCAGAGCCAGTACCCGGATCGGTGTGCCAACGAGGACGTTGGGCCCCAAAAGGGGTGGATTGTGAGATCTCACATTGGTTGGAAAGAGGAACGAAGCACGCCTTATAAGGGGGTTCCCTTGAGAGACCTTTTAAAACCATGCTCGCTGGACCCAAAACTGACAATATATCATGCAGGTGGTTTGGGCTGTTACAGTAATTAGTTGTTTTCTCACATTAATTACATCTAATTAAGATATAAAAATCATGCAATATCATTAAGTAAAAGACTAAGGTTTTAAGAAGGCATAAAAAAGTTAATTTATTTTCACACAATTAAAATAAATATGTAATTCATCCAAGGACTATAATTTAGTCATGTTGTTATACTTTTTCAAACTACCAAAATCAATTATTTAAGGAGTAATTTAGTCATGCTGTCATACTATTTAAAACTACCAAAATCAATTATTTAAGGAGTTAAGAATAAAGTATTAAGCATATTGATAAATTATAAATTTTATTATTAAAGAGCATAAATTAAATCCCAGTCATAATATTAAATCCTCATTATTAAGGCTACATTATAGCCTCAATTATGAGGTTTAGTTCGTAACTATAAAGTGCAAAATAAATAAATTTGATGAAGACATAATTAACAAAAGCAACCAAGAAAAAGAACTAAGTAAACTATTTTGTAGAATTCGGCCTTAGAACTCCATCAAACCCATGGTAATGCCTGTTTCAACTCCTCCTTTGTTGCTACAATTTGTGCTTTCAAAAGCTTGAAAAGAACGAGCTTTAATGACAAGAGAAATCAACTCCTATTTTCTCAAGCCTTAGCTGCCACCTTCACCTCCAAATTCTCCCAAAACTCCTTTTAAAACTCAAAAAAAAGATTCTCTGAGTAATGGATGTCTTTTTGGTTGACCATAGAAAGTCTTTTTATATTGTGAGAATTAATGATATTTAAGCCTAAAATTTGGCACATGTAGCTATGTGAAGGCATTTAATCTTTGGGGAAGTGGGCAAGACTTTAGTGGCAATTGCATGTGCAAACTCATTTGTTTGAAATTGGTACTCTAGATTAGCAGTTTTTTTTTTCCCCCAAAAATCAAAGTTTATTATCTACACATGTGCTGACCAAATTTTATGTTGAAAAAGGACTTGTTTAATAATATTGCAAGTTGGTGAACAACTTTGATATGAAACTTGGTCTTCAACAAATTAGTCTGCATGCAGCGCCTAAGAATTAAGATGCACCCTTTAATTCGTCATCCTAATTTTGAACATGTTTTGGAATGCTAAATCTACTTATTTTGCTCTAATTCCACTTGTAAAAGTTTGGTATATGTTTTAACTTTCCAAGCATATATGATAATATGCATTTGAACATGTGGAAGACATTCAAAATTCAGTTTTTCCATAAGATTGTGGATCGGCTGAAGCGCAAATTAATCACCTCAAAATTCCATCTAGAATTCACATATGATCAATATAGTATTGATTGTGCAAATTTCAACACCTTTCTAGAATAATCTTGAGAGTTTTCAATAGGATCTTTTGCTTGAATCTTCATTTTACTTTGTATGCATTAGTGGTGAGTAGCTTAATGTTCTCTATGGTACGTACAAGACCAGACATTGCACATACAATGGGAGCAGTTAGTCGATATATGGCAAATTCTGGTAGAGAGCATTGGAATGCTGTGAAGAAGATCTTGGGATATGTGAAGGGTATCTTAAATACTGCATTATGTTATGGAAGATCAGGCTTTACTATTAGAGGCTATGTTGATATAGATTATCCAGGTGATCTTGACATAAGCTAGTCCACCATAAGTATGTGTTTACTCTTGCTAGAGGAGCTGTAAGCTAGGTTTCAAAACTACAGTATGTTGTGGCTATTTTTACAATAGAAGCATAATATATCGTAGCTTTGCAAACTAGCAAAAGGCAATCTGGTTGTAAATGCTACTAGAGGAGCTTGGATACAAATAAGAGAAGATAACTCTATTTTATGATAGTTAGAGTGCTTTACATTTAGCAAAAAATCTAGCATATCACTCGAACACAAAACACATATAAGTTCCATTTCACTTCGTTTGTGAGAAGGTAGAAGAAGGAAGTGTGGATCTATAGAAAATCCATAAAAAAGACAATCTAGCAAATGTTTTGACTAAGCTAATTAGTACTGATAAGTTTATGTAATGTAGATCCTATGTTGGTCTAGCAAAAACATGAGTAGCATGGGTATCAATGGCAAGTAGAGAGGATTGAATGGTTACTATAAAAGTATATTTAGGTGGGAGATATGTGGTGGTAAAGCCTCTTATTCATTAAGCCTTTCACTAAGGCGGTGGCAAGAGAGGCTAGGAAGCAAAAATCAAGCTGTCATGACAGCTTGCAATAGGTGGAATAATCACTTTACATGCTGATTTAGTCCTCCGTTTGCACTACCATTTTGCACCTATATATATATATATATATTCATACTATGTATCCCCATCCTATTTCTTTGAAATAAAAGAAAAAGTATATATATATATATATACACTTAGAAACAAACAGAGAAGGAAAATGTTAGAGAGAAAATTTTTGAAAAGGTTTCTCTTAAATACTTGTGTCTTTCTTTTGTAAGAGAATATATGTTTTCTTCTATTATAAAAAAGAGGGTATTGTCAATTAGGTTCTCCTTATTTTAGAGAGAAATTATTACATTATTTTGCTATAGTAAAATCCTTCTATAATTGCATATTATTTTATGTGCATTTTATTTGGATATTTTTTATACAAATTTTTCACTTTTATAATTTTTACTTTAACTGTAATTGTATGTCCTATACTACAATATCCTAGCAGTGATACATGCAATGTCCCGCTAGAAGTGGAAGACTAGTTATCTAAGCGCCTAGTTAGTAAATTCCATAAAAATATGCAAAGTGTATACGTACAAATTTTTTTAAAAATGGCCCGGATACATATTGAATTTAATTCTATGACAAAAAATAATTTTTTTAAGAACAGGTTTAAACGTGTAATACATATATTGTCATCTGATACAAGTGGAAAAACACATATTTTTGAAAAAGTAAATATTTCCAAGGGCTTCACCAATCTCCTCAATCTGTATTCATTAGGAGTTGTTGCTATTCTTTGGCCGCTTCTTCCTAAGCCACTGTCTCATCTCAATCTTTATTTGCTTCTTCTTTCTTAAGCATATTGTACTTTGGTATCCCCCAATCCTGCCACTATTTTATGTCTTTCTATCTTCTATAATAACTCCTGGTTTTACATTCACCCCAAACCAAAAAAAAAAAAAAAAAAAAAAAAAAAAAAAAAAATAATAATAATAATAATATTTTAAAAAATAATTCTTGTACACATAAAGAATAAGATATTTCGGTTTTTTGGAGCTATAATAATAAATTTAATAATTTTGTGATTTTTTTTTGGGTCAAGAATGTTGTGATTCATCTGTTCACCAAGAAAAAAAAAAAATTGCTGCTGTCATTCATCTACATATTATCAAGTCCACAAAATTATACAAATTTCGCAGATTAGTACAAAAATAAATTATTCTCAGCAAATAAATAATTTAATTAAAAGAGTCCAGCTTTAGGATTTGTCAGTGGGCCTCACACACCAAACCAACAGCCCAAATACTGTTTTCCCCAACAGTGGTCTTATATGCAAAGGAAGCAATAGCCGTGGGGACTGAGGAACGAAATGAGAATTTTTTTTTTTTTTTTTTTTTTTTGGGTAATAAATGATATAGGGTTTGGGTGTTATAGATTTTGGTTCAGTAGGATATCTTGAATGAATTCCATAAGGGCATATTTAGTATGCAGAATTCGGATTGAGATTGGGATAAAAATATTCCAATCCCATATTTGATGCAGTAGCAGATAGATTAAAGAAATTGCTAAATAATCAGTTGGATTTGGAGTTTGAATGTCTTTTAGGTGAAAATTTGGGATTTCAGTGCTGTATAGTTCCATTGCACTAAACAAGCTTGCCGAGGTTGATAAAAATCGCCTGTATAAGAGTTTTTTTTTTTTTTTGCCTTATTTTATTTTAATTTTTTAATATAGTAATTGTATAGACAGTTTGACAAATTAATTGTTCAACAAAATATAGGATATTTTTCTTCGAGGAAGAACATAATGGTTAAAATAATTATCATTTAAGCCTTTTTAACAATAAAAGGCACTTTCGTAATTAAAAAATTTCACTCATGTTGACCTAGAAATTTGAGCGTTTCACTGGTAGAAGTGTAGTTTTTGAAAATAAATAATAAATAAACAAAAATAGAATAAAAGAGAGGGTGCATGTGAAATAGTTTTAAGATGTTGGTATATATATAGAAATTCTATGGTGAGGACGGTTCGCATGAGGATCGCAGTATTAGTGACGGTTTTTCATAGTATTAACGATGGTTTCTTAGAAAATCGTCACCAATATTATGAAAAACTATCACCAATACTGTGGTACACATGAGGACCGTTCGCACTATAGACGGACTGAATATATATATATATATATATATATATGCCAAAGCCAAATGATATACGTTTCCAGAGTTTTGTGTCTTTGATGCGGAATGGACGGAGTGCATGAGCCAAAAATGAGCAGGAAGTTTCTCAATGTAGATGTCATGAGGAAATTAGTTTATATATTTATTTACTTTGTGTGTGTGTGAGAGAGAGAGAGAGAGAGAATTTGATACATGCAATGGTAAATAATAACGAAAACATCAAATACTCAATTTGGAAGAATTTGAACAACTACCTTAATTTTGCTCCTTTCCATAAGAAGTTAGGAAGAATTTGGTCCAAAGTAAAAAGTTAAACGTTGAAAAGGACAAATTTGAAAAAAAAAAAAAAAAGTTACTTGTAAACACCTTATAAGTCATTGCACAATTAAAATTGGGAAAGTATGCCTTTTATATAATCAATTAAATTACTATATGAGATATAAATCTCACTAATATTTAGAAGATATAAGTCTCACTAATACTTAATTCCTAATAATGACAAATAATATTTTTCATATAAATATAATTTACTTGTATTAAAGTAAGATATATAGATTAGGTAATTCTCTCTCAATATTTTCTATCTCATTTGTTTTAATAACAAATAGTGTAATTTGGAACTATCAATACAGTCCTTTAGATTAAATGATAAATGGACCAATGGCTAAAAATTAACGAGCAAGTAATCAACCTAGTCCAATTTTATAAGTAAATTACATTATGAATTTATAGGTAATGCCAAAAAATCCATTTATTACTTTCTAATATCATCCATCTCCATAATAATGAAATTACTTTACCAGTGCTTACCCAAAAAATAAAATTAAAAAAAAAAGGTTGCTTACCAAGTACTATAAATAGGTTTAAGGGAGCCAATAGTTCCACTAATTAAAACAAAAATAGTAATAATTTCTAGACATAAACACCATTACAATATTTATTTGTTCCTTAATATGGAGAAATCTTCATACAAGTTAGCTTTCTTGGTTGGTCTAACCTTGGTCATAGCTTTGGGTAAGAAAAGTGCTCTCTTTCTCTTTCAATTTTCTTTTCTTTCTTGTTTTGATTATTACATAAACTTTGTTTGCATAATTGTAAAATGGGTTGAAAATGGAAATTGACATCCTGCAGGTTCTCAACTAGGAGCTAAAGCAAGAAATGTTGTGAATATAAAATGCCACACAGTTCAAGACTGTCACTTTAAGCATCCAGGATTCTGCATGTGCTTAAACAAAAGGTGCTACTGGCTGATGAACCAAAATTCAGGGCAGAAGATTTCTTCAACAGTCACCCACTGGGAAGAAACCATTAGAAACTGAAACTATGCCACAAAGCCTTTTGGCTTTGTTTTGAAATAAACATATTGAATCTTTCAATTGGTAATTGGTATAAGTTTTTCTTTGTAAGTTTATGTATAACTAGCTGTTTTCTGTATAACAAAATAAGTTCATGTTGCTACCTATGTTTATTTTATATCATATATTATAATCTAGAGTTTTAATTTAGAAAAGGTTTTTTCCATCTAAATTTCTGGATAGGAGAAAAGTTCATTCGGATCTTCAATATAAACTATCAGCTTCTTGATCCACAAGAATACATACATGGTTAGTGTAAAGAAGCAATTATTATTTCCTGTAATAATTTCAATTATTCTAATAATCTTTATGCGTGTATATATATACCTCTATTAGATTTGACCCTATATAAATAAACTACGCAAGAATATTCATAGGGGTAGATGAAAAAGGATCACAGTAGGACTAGAAAAGAAAGAAAGAAAACACTACTGAATCTTCATGCACCAATCTACCACAAAATCCTGAAAACCAAACTCATCTTAAATGAGAAAAGCAAGGAACAGCTTGTCTAACCAGAAATGAACTGAATAAGCACCTATGGCTGAGTGCTATAAAATGGCATATAACGACAGCAGCATTTGGGAATCTGCTACATGCCTTCAGAAGCAAAAGAGGGAAAATAATCACATAATGCGGATTAATAATTACTTCCCTTGTCAATAAACACTTTTTCCACAAATAAAATTGTTTTGGTACATAGCAAAGATATCAGAACTGATAAACTCATATATTCAACATTTTACTTGATTTAGCTAATCAGTATCGAAAGGTTGTTCCTTCATATATTCACCAACTGGCCAAAAACAATTTCAATTGCTGCAGCCATCCATCTTCATATTTTATGGAAACCGATACAGGGCACAGCCAGAGTTGCAATGTAAGACACAAATGATTTATGCCATGACTCATAATAATGATGGTTAAACTTTACAGGGGAGGTTCAATTGGATGCCAACCAACTGCAAGATATTTTTGAAGAGGCATGGATTCGGCACAATATACTTCATGTCGAATATTATCAAATACTTTCAACATGATTGAAATTGTATATGTATAGAAGCCGCATACTCCTTACTAGGACTTGAAACTTCTACACCATACACTCCATTTCAATGATTTACAAAGACTTAAAACATGAAAGGATCAAAGATTTTATAACTTTAAACATCAGTTAATCGGAATTGTATATGCTCAGAAGCCGCAAATCTTCCATTTTTCGACTTGCAACTATCTACATCATATAACTCAATTCAACAATTAATTATTAAACATACATCATACTCATACCTAAGTTTAACTTTAATCGTGATTGAAATTATATATGTGCAGAAGCTGCAGAAGTTCTATTCTAGGATCTTCAACTTCTACACCATATAATTCAATTCAGCGATTATAATTATCAAACATATTTCATTTTGAACATTATCGATTATTTTAATACATGGTTTTAAATCAATGTTTACGTGATTGAAATTATACATATGAAGAAGTTACAAGAGTTCCATACTGTCTGCAACTTCTACACATACACTTCATCTCAAGATTTTTAACATGATTGAAATCATATATGAACAGAAATCTGCAAAAACTTCCATACCACCCGCAACGTCTATACCAAGCACTTCATTTCAAAGATTTTCAAAGACTTTAAAACTTTAAAACTTATTGAATCAAAAATTTAATTTTAAACATTAATGATTCAAAATTATATAAGTGTAGAAGCAGCAAATCTTCCCATTTTTGGATCTGCAACTTCTACATAATATACTCAATTCAAGAAGTATCATATTTCACTTCAAGCATTATCAAATATTTTAAACATGATTAAAATCAAATATCAACTTTAAAATATGATTGAGATTACATAAGTGCAGAAGATGCAAATCTTCCATTTTTTTGGACCTGCAACTTCCACACTCATATAATCCATTTTTTATATCATTTAATAAAAGATATATGTGACGGTGGCTAGTATGCAGAAAGCACAAGCTAACCAACTAACCCATGTGAAGTAACCAGAGAGGACGAAACTGGACAAAAGACAGAGGCCCATTGCTGCAACAACAGAACCAACTTTCTCAAAAGCATTTGCAGTCCTTGGATAGACATGGCGAAGAAAAATTCCACTGTAAGATGCAGCAAAGGCAACCATTATAACAGATTGAACTCTCTGTAGAGTAAATATATGAGACCGATCAAGAGAAGATGATGAATTATGCAAAGTGCGAGCCAATGTAATGTAGTACTACTACTCATTGGCAACTCAGGTTGG